>NW_007377507.1:102248-147453 GCF_000475195.1 Diaphorina citri
ACATTATTTATGGTTGCTTTCAGGTTTTTGGAGGCCGGTTTTAATGGTACCAGTTCGATGTTTGATATTGCACCACGCTGTATGTAGATTTAGCTTTGCAATATATAGGTATTTCAACATGGAACGCAACTTGTGTTGAGAAAATGACCGAGAGCTTCAATGTATAATGTTTGATAGTTGAGAATGAGTATGGATTACTCTTTGTACTGTTTTTTCTAAACTTATAAGGAGGTATGGTATTGGGTGCCCTTTAAATGTACCACCAAATAAAGGTTTATTTATTGTGTTTGTAGATTTATAGAATATTCTTAATGGTGGGATCAAACCCGTGAAGAAGGAAGAAAAAAAAAAAAAAAAATCGCTAAACCAATGATCCAGGTAGAGCGAGAGAAAGAGAGAAATCCATCCAGTGTTCCACAGGTAGAGAGAGAGAGCAAGTTCTGGATGGATTTTTTTTTTCCGCTTTTGCTCGTTTCTCTTTATATGGGTGTTCATCTTCAGATCTTCACTATTCTTCACATTTGCCCATTTATTCAAAATTGGTAGAAAATAGATATCTCTTGACGAAGTGAAGTTCAAGTTCTTCAACATATCTCTCGTTTTGACTTTTCAATTACTGCAATATTACCTTCCCGTTTTTCTCTATAATAGCTCCTTCCTTTTCCCTTCGTTGCATCTCTTCTTCATATATGAAGAATTGAAGAAATATGGCACTTTACAGATGTCTTTTTTTTCCGAATATCCCGTATATATTTCCCCGTTAGGTAAGTACTCCTTACTCCCGGATTCAATTGGAAAGTTGTTCTCAAAATCCGTTCATGCAAACGAAATTGTACCCAGCGGAGAACAAGAACAAGAGAACTTGTATTTGTTCCACTTTCCAGTCATTTGGAAATTGTTTTTATAAGTCGGGAAAGAATGTTCGGCAAATCATTCCTCAGTGCAGGTATTGCTATTTACAACAAACTTCCATTAACATTAAAATCCCTGAGCACCGAAAGATTCAAACCTGCACTGAAGGACGTCCTGTTGAATTCCTGTCCGTACAGTTTCCAGGAGTTCTCCCTGACCTAGGGACGGTTCTCTCTCTCTTCTTCTTACACACACACACACACACACATACACACACACACACACACACACACACACACACACACACACACACACACACACACACACACATACACACACACACACACCATTAACTTCACACACACACACACACACACACACACACACACACACACACACACACACACACACACACACACACACACACACACACACACACACACACACACACACACACACACACACACACACACACACACACACACACACACACACACACACACACACACACACACACACACACACACATACACACACACACACACCATTAACTTTGCTCTCTTATCCTCTTCACCTCCCATATTGCTGGTATAGTAGTTGTCTATGTCTCTATTGTCAATATTAAGTTCATCATATTAGTTATAGTTTAGTAGATTTAAGTTATTTTAGTATATAGGTTTTATTATAATATTGTGAACATACTATGTATATATCCACAATAAAATATTGATTGAAGTGAGTCAAAACTTTGATATACATATCATGTATTAACTACCTATTAAGGAGCGCGGTAGCGCTCCGCCCCGCCAAGTCAAGAAAGTTTGACCGCTTCATGAATTATATTTATTATCAACCTATTCAAGACTCTGAAATCTGAGTTGATACATAGGTACCTACCTAAATACTGAATATGCTTACTTCTGAAGCAACTACGTGGGTACCTATTTAAAAATTAGGTTCATTTATTTTTCTAAATGTCTATGAACTTAGATGGGTAAGTACTTACAGCAAAAAATAGTGATATCCCCCCAAAAAAACACTTCGTGTTAAAAAATTAACGTCAAGAGTTACCCTCCACAAAAAAGTACTGATATAAAAAAAAGACGTCAATGTGGGACCTCCCTTCTACATTAGCTCTTCTAAAGAAAATAATAATTTTCCATCACTCCTACATAGTTTTTAAAGATGAGTGTTTCACCGTCGTTTTTATTTCGTAGCGATGAAACAACTGCTACATTGGACGCTTGTGGTCTGTGTCGTAGCATGCCAATGTGTCAATTTACCTTGCTGTTGAACCATTGATCCCGGATTATTATTATTTTTCAAGCACCAGATGATCATACACCACATGATAACGCTCCACACGAAGCTTCACCTGTTAACGCGCCACCTGTTATCGGTCCAGCGCCATCTGTAGATGCTCCAGAGAGGGAGACGCATGATCTTGCATTGTTGCGCGTGTTACTTGACGCGCTGGCGGCTGGCAAATGGAAATCCCGCGTCCTTATCAAATTCTTCCAGGTAACCAGTCTAGTTAGCGTCTGCCTAGTAAGCCGTAAGCCCTTGAAAAGCGGATTTTACCTTAAAGAGATAAGGTTTGTTGTTGTTGTTGTTGTTGTTGTTTTTTATATGACAGGATAGCGGCTTTCTAACGAACGTTGCAAGGAAACAATGGTGCCTTCGGAAAATGAGGACGAAACGTAAAGATTACCAGAGGCGGATCAAATCTATGCCAGCGGCGATAGCACGTTCGATGCTCCAGTTCCTCATGGATCAGTGAAGTTAAGCAACATTGCGCGTGGTTAGTAAGAGGCGGAGCAAATTTATCGAGTGCCAGCAGCGATAGCACCATTGTCACCAGTTCCACATGGATCACTGAAGGCAAGGTTGTACTTGGTTGGTGTCCGAATGGGTGACCATTTGAACAATCGCGTGGTGACTTTTCCCCGGCCCCACTCGGGCTGTGGGTGAGGTTAATGTGAGTAGGCGGGAATTAGGTACGAAAATTATACCTAATATTATGTAGAAATATAAACAAGTTGTATAAAAGGAGGGAGAGAGAGAGAGAAAGAGAGAGAGAGAGACAGAGAGAGAGTGACAGATAGAGAGAGAAAGACAAATAAAGAGAGAGAGAGAAAGAGAGAAAAAAAAGAAAGAAAGGAGAGAGAGAGAGAGAGAGAGAAAGAGAGAGAGAGAGAGAGGGAGGGAGAGAGAGAGAGAGAGAGAGAGAGAGAGATTGTCTAGCCCGTATTTCTTGTTACAGACGTAATAGAACTATTTTCACAATAGGTAGGTAGGTACTCTCTTTTTTCTTTTTCCCTCAAATTTTCTTTGAAGTGGCAACTAAGTCCTCCTCCTCCTTTTATCTTCCTCCTTCTTCTTCTTCTCCTCCTCCTCCTTCTTTCCTCCTCCTTCTAAGTGGTAACTAATCTTGGTAGATTCACCCTGGTAAAATTCCCGGAATGTTTCGAACAAATGAAGAGTAGCTAGATCTGAGTTTAAGTCCGGACGTTTCCCCCTTGACTTTTTTTTTTTACTTTCTATTACTACAGTATAGCGAGCTATACTAGTAATGATTACTTTCCATTACTACAGTATAGCGAGCTATACTAGTAATGAAAATATTGCAATCGGTCCAAATTTTCAAAATCGGGAAATGGTTGGAAATATCCGTTTTTTGGGATCCCCTGATGTCAAAAAAGTGATTTTTAACTCATGGTCTGTACGTATGTACGAATGTATGTATGTACTACAGCCCTGATTCCAAAAAAGTGGTTTTTAGCCCATGGTCTGTACGTAAGTATGTACCTATGTATGTATGTATGTATGTATGTATGTATGTAACACCGCTACACCCGTGAAAATGTATGCGAAAATGTGCAACCTTATCTTTCATACAAGTTATATCCATTTGTTATTTCCATTTTATGAAACCCAAATAGACGGTTGACTTATATTTTGCATTTGGAGAGAAAATATCCCGAAAATGAAATCCTTCCATGAATTTAAATTCATACTCTCGCAACTCCAGAGATACAGCTGGAGAATGAATTGGAATTCTTACCCTAGTCAAGTGAAGACAAAGTATTCTAATTCAATTGAGTCCTGAGGATGGCATCATGAGATGTTGAAAGATGTTGACTCTTTTCCACCAATGAATTTGTTTATTTAGTCAAGTGAAGACCTATTTTCTTTTTATTTTAGTATTCTAATTCATTCTCCAGTTAAAATGCTATTTGACAAAGTATCCCCTTTAGAAAATCCAGAGATACAATTCTGCTTCTTTCCGACTGTCATGATTATGAGTCACATTCATAACCATTTTTGCTAGATCCAATGAATTTGTTTATTTAGTCAAGTAAAGACCTATTTTCTTTTTATTTTAGTATTCTAATTCATTCTCCAGTTAAAATGTTACTTCTGACAAAGTATCCCGTTTAGAAAATCCAGAGATACAATTTCTGCTTCTTTCCGACTGTCATGACTATGAGTCACATTCATATCCATTTTTGCTAGACATATTTGACCAGACATTCAGTTTGACCACCTTTAGAGTCATTGACTTTTCCATCTGTCATAAAACTCGTCCTTCCAACGCACGGAACCAATCCGATGGAAAATTCGGAGATAATCACAACATAGAAGAAACAGAAACTTCGTGTAGGAGTCAGAGAAAAACGTGACGAAATTAATAACCATCATAAGAGAAAATATAAAAACAATACCTAGACAGGTGGACATAATGGGTATAGTCCATCTCGCCAAGGATGAAGCATATAAAAAACATGAAGTTCTTTTTATCCAGTCAAGTGAAGACCATGTCTAGAAATATGTATTTTATTTTAGTATTTTAATTCATTCTCCAGTTAAAATGTTACTTGACAAAGTATCCCGTTTAGAAAATCCAGAGATACAATTTCTGCTTCTTTCCGACTGTCATGATTATGAGTCACATTCATATCCATTTTTGCCAGACATATTTGACCAGACATTCAGTTTGACCACCGGTAGAGTCATTGACTTTTACATCTGTCAACTCGTCCTTCCAACGCACGGAACCAATCCGATGGAAAATTCGGAGAAGATATAAGATAATCACAACATAGATAAAACAGAAACGAGTGTAGGAGTCAGAGAAAAACGTGACGAAATTAATAACCATCATAAGAGAAAATATAAAAACAATACTTAGACAGATGGACATAATGGGTATAGTCCATCTCGCCAAGGATGAAGCATATAAAAAACACGGAGATAATCACAACATAGAAGAAACAGAAACTTCGTGTAGGAGTCAGAGAAAAACGTGACGAAATTAATAACCATCATAAGAGAAAACATAAAAACAATACCCAGACAGGTGGACATAATGGGTATAGTCCAACTCGCTAAGGATGAAGCATATAAAAAACATGAAGAAGAAGAAGAACAACAACAACAACAACAACAGTAACAATAATAACAACAACATCAAATAGGAAGAAACCATCAAGACATTTAAACACGGAGAGCAAGCAAGCCGAGCATTCAACCTACTAATTTACGTGAAACCTTATACACCAGATATGTTCTTAGAAAGAATAATACGAACTTAGAAAGAATATAGGATACGAACTTAAAAAGAATATAGGAAGGATATAAAACTGAAAATACATAGCCGAATAGACTGGGTGAAACTGAGACAGTAGTCCTTGTTCTTAGAAAGAATAATACGAACTTAGAAAGAATATAGGAAGGATATAAAACTGAAAATACATAGCCGAATAGACTGGGTGAAACTATCCCAAGGAGGAAAAGGGGCTCTCAGTCGCATTCGGGGAGTAGACAGTTGGCCAGCGTAGTTTGCTTAGAGCTCAGAGGATAGCGCACTTGCCTTGTAAGCGCTAGATTACAGGTACGGTTCTCGCTCCCGGCTCCGGGTTTTCGATGGAATGTCCGGGTTTTTGGAACCAAATGTCCTACTTTTTAAAAATTTGATCTGGAGACCCTAGTGGAGACAGTCTTCTCTACCCTCTGATGAGATCACGGGTGCATCAAGGTAATCAAGGTAAAATTTTATGTAGAAAACCAGATTACTTATATAAAAAAAACTTCTAAGTTGGAAGATCCTAGTAGGTCTAGGAAGAAACAAGGAAGACCCTGTTTAGACCGCGGGAGTAAAGGGACTTTTCAGTCTCGTTCTTGCCGTATAAACAGATTAAACAGGGTATATTTATTCTGTTCTAAATAGGGTCGATCTACCACCGTCCTTCCTAATACTATCTATTATCTAAACAAAAATATTATTGTTAGATTATAAATTGCCTTTCTAAACCATTTCAATTCAATGAATATTCAACTTTGTATATTATTGTTAGATTATAAATTGCCTTTCTAAACCATTTCAATTCAATGAATATTCAACTTTGTATAATATTGTAAGTACTCTTTAAACCAATCAGTCTTGGACACGACTGCAAAAGGTTTCGCCAAACTCTTGAGGTAGCAGAACAAATTGATATTTCGTAACCGCAGCTTTACAAATGTCGATCAATATGAAGAAATTCAATAGTGTTTCATCAGTCAATTTAATAGTGTTTTATTTTTTCATCAGTTAATGTTCTTTGCATTGTTGTGGTTTGGAAGAGCATGATGGAATCTTGTCTTTTTGCATCCCTGGATATAGATAGCTCTTTCTGCATCATGTTTTTTTTATGATCTTCATTTAATCTATCTCATTTTATCATCAGTCAATTTAATAGTGTTTTATTTTTTCATCAGTTAATGTTCTTTGCATTGTTGTGGTTTGGAAGAGCATGATGGAATCTTGTGTTTTTGCATCCCTGGATATAGATAGCTCTTTCTACAACATGTTTTTTTTATGATCTTCATTTAATCTATCTCATTTTGTACGATTGACATGGCCTATGCCATTTATTGATCCATCTCGACCTTTCTGTCCTGGGGTCATTCGTTGCTCCAGCTCCAGATTTTCTCTCTTAGATCTTCATTGACTCTTTCTCCTTGCTCGGGGACTTAAAAGTATCAAGAGATTGCTTCAATCAATTTTTTCTTTATCATAAAAGATCCAATCATGTCACAGTGACCTAGGGCCTGAAACAGCCGATGGCCTCACTTAAAAGACAATGCAAATCCGACGTTCAACTGAAAAAGTTCAAAACCCACCACTTTCAAACTTTCATTTCATTGAACTTTGAGCCATCCCACGAATTTACTCAAACTTCAATCTCATTGTACTCTTCAAGTCATGAGATATCCCACGATTTCGCCGTCTAAAAGTTTTCGGGGCATCAAAAAACCCTCCCAACATCTCAGCGTGCCCCTTTTCATACACAAAAAGCCCACTCTGAGGCTTAGGTGTAGAATGAGATATCCCACGATTTCGCCGTCTAAAAGTTTTCGGGGCATCAAAAAACCCTCCCAACATCTCAGCGTGCCCCTTTTCATACACAGAAAGCTCACTCTGAGGCTTAGGTGTAGAGGCCACTGCCCCAAAGGATGGGTTAAGCTCATACGAATCTACATACATCTATGTCTTCATGAAGTTGTCACAGACGAAAAAAACAATTGAGGAGACAGCGGAGAAAGCATGGCATGTTTATAAATATATGTTAGGTATATGCTTGTAAAAGCTCAATTTATTACTCTGAGGCAACATGCATCAGGTTGTTTCAAAGTTTTGCATTGGATTGATATGATCTTGAAGCATGCTAAATGTTACCTTGAAGCATGCTTCAAAGATTTTGAATTGGATTGATCATGGCTTTGTAGTATACTAGTATAATACATGTTGATTTAAATTACGCTTTCTGTAGCAGTCCGGTCTCTCTACCATTAGAACTTTGCAGACCAGTTTCTTGTTCCGATCTCCTTGTGTCCTTTTCATTCTTCTCTTGAATGTTCGTGTTTTTTTATGCCTCGGTACTCTCCTTTCTTTATTCCAAGGAGAACTGTACGTAGTGTTCATGAGGTTATCTAGTTGGAATTTCCTCGGTGCCCTATGTCTTTCAAAAACAATTGAGGAGTTGCAAATGGGTAAAAATTATGAATAAATGGTCGATTCCTATGTAACAAGTTGGGAAAAATCCAAATCTGAGGTCAAAACTCCGAAATGGATTATAGGAATGGAGCTTTGAGTTCTTTCGAATCTTCTTCCATTTTAATCGGAAAGGATAATCTTGGAAACATACAATGAACCCGGACACATATGTGAAGGTAGAAGTCCGAAAAAGTGAATGATACGTGTACCAAATTGTGCTTAACCCCGGATTCAATTCAATTATTTATTTGCTGGATTACAGAATGATACCTATAAAAAAATGTTTTTCTAAGTCCAGTATCTGTGACAGGAGATTGTGAACTTAATAATAGAAAGAATAATAGACTGGTACGTAGAATCAATTGACACTACAGAAAGTTGGAAAATGGACAGAAAGTTTCTGACTGTGTAGGTGCGGAGAAGAAATTGGGGGAATCTTTTGACTTTATCGTATTTTTTCACATAACTTTTCAAAATTACCACAGATATTTTATGTCTTTGAAGATTTTGAGGATGGTCACACCAAGAACGGATTGTTCATATTTTCTTCAGTCTTTTATCGAAATGCGTCAAATCTTTTGATTCATTGTAATAAAATTGTCTTTCTAAACGCTGAAATCATAAAATCATTCCAGAAGTATGACATAAAAATCATAAAGTCTTTACATTCATGACATCTCTAGAACTTTTTCCTATTTTATGTGGCCGTTCATTCATTCTTGTATTTTCTTCGTGCCTAGAGAGGATTAACGTAGTTTTCCTTGTGGTTGTTTTTTATTCCTTTCGCTTTCATAAGAATTTTTTCTTTTTTTCCTTTTCTTTTTTATGGACTCTTTATTGTGCTCAGGCACTGAATCTTATTTTTCATTCATTCTTGTATTTTCTTCGTGCCTAGAGAGGATTAACGTAGTTTTCCTTGTGGTTGTTTTTTATTCCTTTCGCTTTCATAAGCTTTTTTCCTTTTCTTTTTCTTCTTTTCTTTTTTATGGACTCTTCATTGTGCTCAGGCACTGAATCTTATTTCCTTTTACTGCCTCGTTTACTGCTCATTGTTCCTTTTTATTCGCGTTTTTTATTTGCATATCATCTTCTCTTTTTCGGTGGTTTCTTTCAATTACCCCGTCTAGCAATAAAACGAAATGCTTCGTATTTCGAATTTTCGACGTACGAAAAGGGTTTCATGGTTTCTTCTTGTTTGTTTTTCATCTGACCCAAATTTGTTTCCGAATTTTCTGCCGCAAGGATTCGACCTTTTGGTTTCGATGTTTTATCTTTCCCAATTTGTTTAAAGAGTGGTTTTCTAAATTTTCTCTTTTACTTCTTTCACTCATCCATTCTCCTTCGATACGTATTAGCTCAATTGCTCGCGATCGGTTAAATTGTTAGAAGTGTGGTTTTCCAAATTTCTCCTTAAGTTCTTTCAAGATCTTGTTCGAGCACTCATCCCTGCAGTTCTGCTCCTACTTACATCTGAGGTATTATCTCAAGATTGGTGTACCAAAAATTTCGTTATATCACAATTTCCCTCATTTGAACCTTTCTATAAATAAGGAATGTACGAGTAAAAAGATTCAGTACGAATTGCGAATGTTTCCATTATTGAGTGATCCCTTGAGAAAAAAGACAGCAATAAAATTTTAATTAAAGTCGTTTTCTATATTTTATAGTTTAGTTCTTCTTGAAAATTTTATCACCCCAGGTCCTAAAGATGTTCCCAATACACATATGTAGGTACATGTGGAAGTCTAAATCTGGGCCATCCCTTCACTATGAACGTGTACTTTTGAATGAATAGTTTGATATTTTTGATACCAAGGTCGAATCCCATGTTTCTTAGTTGTGTAGGATTAGATCGTGCTGATAGTAAAGCTCCGGAATTACGCAATGTGGATTAGCCGATTAGACTCTGCATTAGAGACTGTTGATGATGAATTGACTACAAATGAAACGTTGAAATTGAAATATTTATTACCTAATGAAAGAAACTAATGTCTTCGATGGTTAACCAAGTTAAATGTTGAAATATTACTCAAAGAAGTGACTCCGATGGAATTGTCAGATATGCAAGCAAAGAATTCAGAATTAAATAAATTAAACTAATTGGGTATATTATAGTTCTGTAAGTGAAGATTTCAATAAATTGAAATAAAAAAGTTCTAGTGACAGTTGTTATTTTGAAATCTTCACTTACAAAACTATAATACACTAGAACTTTTATAGGCACAAAAATACGAATGATATAGCGAAATGTACATGGATTTTGGGCCCCTTCATAGATACGTATATACTCTGGTCAACAATCTCATTAACCTCTGAGAAGGGTATCGAATATACTTACCCCAAAGTTGATGTGTACGTCCATTCTAAGGACGAAAGCAAGAAAATGATATAACATCTTCAATTTAATTTTTGATTTTTCCCTACAGATATCCACTCACATTTCCTTCCACCGCCCCTCCCACAGCTCTCTGTAACACATCGCATTGTCTCTGATTGAATTTTGTAACTTTTCACTTTAGCTGTGTTTTTGGGCTTTCGGAGAAATGACAAATGAAGGCTTAACTTTTGCCTGACAATGTTAAACTGTTGACACCTTTAGCAACATATTTCGTTCTCGAATAACGTTCCTTTTTGGGATTTTTTGCTTTCCTTCTTTTTCTTCAAGCTTCCTTTCCTCCCTGAAAAGCGTCTGCTACGACTATCTTCCTTATTCCCTTATTATCTTCCTCTTGGTATGTTTACTCAACTTTTCAATGAGTCTTTTCCTTTATATTCTTTTTCCTTGTCTCCTTCTCCTTTTTCGTCATTATCATTAGCTTTCTCTCTTTCTCTTTTTCTCTCTCTCTCTTTTTCTCTCTCTCTCTCCTTCTCTCTCTCTCCTTCTCTCTCTCTCCCTCTCTCTCCCTCTCTCCCTCTCTCTCCCTCTCCCTCCCTCTCTCTCCCTCTCTCTCCCTCTCTCTCTCTCTCTCTCTCTCATCATTAACTATTTCGAGTTTGCCCACTCCCTCTTTCTTCTTCCCATGGCTGTCATAAATAATTCAAGACGAAAAAAAGGGAAAGAGGGCGAGGAAATAAAGAATGGAAGAAATTGTTGATAAGTGGAAAATAAAGGAAGATTCTCTCTTTATTTTTATAGCTTTATCAAATAAGATAAAAAATATACGAGACCACTTGTGAAGTTTCTTATTCTTCATCTTGGAAACACTTCTTTTTTTTTGCTATAGTAAAAAAAAGGAGAAAGAAATCCTGAAAACTTGATTCTAACCATAATTAACTCAATTTCAGACGGGAGCATTTTTTCATACGTTCGGAAACATTTTGCGGATTCTGTTTTGATTAAGTTTGGATTTGGAAACATGTGCTCATTCTTTTCCATTTAGAACTTTGTTTTATGCAACCTTTTGTTGAAACATTGTTTTTAGCACAGCTAAATATACAAAGGCAAACGTACTATAAAAGGCGTCAGACAAACAATTTTTTTTGAAGAACCTTCCTGATAAGGAAGGAAATTACAAGGCATAAGAGCAGAAGAAAACGAAAAAAGAAGAGGAAAGGTAGACATAATAGGGCAAAAAAAGAAGAAAATGGAAGGGACGAAAATAGAAAACAGGAGAGAAAAAATAACTTGAGAGGGGGGAAAATTACGAAAGAAGGGGATTAAGAAAAGAGGAAAAATTAAGACTATAAAAAGTTAGAAAGCAAAAATACCTGAAGAGGGAGAAAAAGTTAAGAAGCAAATGAAGGAAAAGAGGAAAAATGAAGGCTATATATAAAACGGAGAGAAAAAGTACCTAACTGAAGAGGGAAACAGGTAAGAAAGAGGAAAATAAGTACAAAAAGGTGGGAGGGAAAAAATACCTGAAAATGGGAGAAAAATGTAAGACGAAGGGAATTAGGAAAAAATGAAGACTGAAGACTATTGAAAAAACGCGACGTCTATTTTCCCTGAAGCACTTGACTCGGAAGTACTTGACCCATATATAACCCAGATTGTATCTATGATTTTCATTCTGTCCTATCTACAATATCAGCACAATATTGCAGGCCCGTATCTAGGGATCTTAGCGAGACAGAGGGAGAGGGGGGGCTAGGGGGAGAATCCGGACAATGGCTTTTAGGAGAGGGGATGGATGCTCCAAATTGTAGGTCAATATTAGTCAAATTGGTGAATTGACAAACAACCATAAAGTTGGGTTGCTTGTACAAACAAATCTAGTCAATATGTATTGTCAATATACCCTCCAATTTTTTTTTCTTTTTTTAGTCCCTCCATCCACCCCTGGTGGGCGATTGAAAGGGGCACCTGCCGGCTTTCGCCTCAATCCCCCAATACCCTATAAGCTAACCAGGCTGGCTTGAAAGACTGGTGTGCTGGTGTCAGCTTCATCCATGTTTTTAAATCTCCTCAATATACCTTCCACAATGTCTCCAATTCTCCATCTCCATCTCTTAACCTTCTGTCTATCATCCTCATACGATAGTAGGTTACAGCCGCGCGACCTAACAATGCTGCTTCAAGAGGAGGAGACTTATGGAATATTTAATGCGAAAAACGACAAGACATGGAGAGAAGCAGAAATTGAAGTGGGAAAAGACTCGATCCTTCGTTCTTCGTTGAAAATTGTTGGCAAACGTTCAAAATTTCTCCTTAAGGCGCGGTTACACTGAAGCAACTTGTAAAAATCGTATCATGCTGCACTGAAACATGCTTCAAAACCATCTCAATCGACGGCACGGTCAACATGAGGCAGCATGCTTCAAAGCTTTTGCATTTAATTGGTATGGTCTTGGAGCATAATACTTGTTGCCTTGAAACATGTTTCAAAGATTTTGCATTGTATTGGTATGTTCTTCATTTCTCCTTAAGGCGCGGTTACACTGAAGCAACTTGTAGAAATCGTATCATGCTGCACTGAAACATGCTTCAAAACCATCTCAATCGAAGATGGTTTTGAAAGCTTTTGCATTTCAAAGCTTTTGCATTTTGCATTTAATTGGTATGGTCTTGGAGCATAATACTTGTTGCCTTAAAATATGTTTCAAAGATTTTGCATTGTATTGGTATGTTCTTCAAGCATGATATACTACATAGTTACAAGGCTCTTTGAAGCATGCTTCACTGCAGCACGCTTAATATTGCATGCACGTTTCGCATAGACCTGAACCCGAGACACTGGATGAAGAAGAAACCATTTTGCTTCTGGCTAAAAGATTTAAATTGAATTGTTCATAGACCTGAACCCGAGACACTGGATGAAGAAGAAACCATTTTGCTTCTGGCTAAAAGATTTAAATTGAATTGTTTTATAATTATTACTCTCCGAAGCATTCATTATCTCACTGTCTCTCTCAGCTAAGGTGTTCCTATATGTTTCTCTAAACAGTCTAAACTCTAAACCCATGAGAGCCGAACTTTTTTTTATCTTGCTGAATTTTAACCGCTTCTAACCGGTACTGTGTAAACATGTCATATAATAGTGAAAATGGTGGGAAATTTTGTTTTCTATCTAATAGACAAATATCCGATGCACTCTGATGTGGAGCAACTGAGATATTAGCGGAAAACAGTAGAGATTGGTGTGCCTTTATTGTAGGCCTCGGCTCCCTTGGGTTAATGCATCTCAGCTTTGAGTGGAGACTTCACATTGAATCCGGGTCATGTTTTTGGACTTCATTCATTCGACGGAATTTGCCACCCTAGTTAGCTTGGAGGGTAGCGCGTCTACCGCTAGGTCGCGGATTCGATTCCCTCCCGGGGCGGATTTTATCTTAAACAGATAAGGCCCGTTCTCGGAACGGCTGGCTTTCTCCTATTCTGTCTTCCTTCTCTCTTTGATTCCAGGACCTCGGCAGTTACACATTTTCCTCTATCAAACCTCTAAGGCTCAAAACACGAGAATTGTTTCATATTCGTCCTCAATCCAGTGATGTTCAAACTCAAACTTAGAAACGAAACACTTTGAACTTGAACTTCATTTTCTACATCGAAGTTCCGTAGAACTTGATCTTCAACAAGAGATTCTCTTAGAGACCTAATATTTCTAGACTTTAGTTCCCACCGATCTTAGAGCTCTGATGGGTGATTCATTAGTTGTGTTGAAGCATGTTTCACTGCAACAAATTGCTTCAGTGTGTTTGCGCCTTTAGTCCTTTTTCCAAAATGCAGCGCTTGTCTCATGAATCAATTGTGCTTTTTTGGCAGCCTCAAATTTCTCTCCCAGTGAGAAGAATGGCTGGAATTTGAGCTGTCATAACACGCTTGAATGAGTTCCCCATTTTATGTAGGATGTGGATTGTCTTTTCGCGTTGGCGTAATTGGACGCCTACAGTGGAGAGCTTAGTCCACAAAAGTGACAAGGATGTAGGTGCTGCGGTTGGCAGTATTTTGGCCGATTTTTGGCGATTTTCGATCACTTTTGGCGGTTTTCAGCTATACTGACTATAAACTAATTGGGGATATTATAGTTTAGTAAGTGAAGAATTCAAAATAACAACTGTCACTAGAACTTTTATAGGCACAAAAATACGAATGATAATAATTATAGCGAAATGTACATGGATTTTGGGCCCCTTCATATGAGATATACTCTGGTCAACAATCTCATCAACCTCGGAGAAGGGTATCGAATATACTTACCCCCCATAGTTGATGTGTGACGTACACATCTAAGTACGAAAACAAGAAAATGATATAACATCTGCAATTTAATTTGTGATTTTTCCCTACAGATATCCACTCACTGGAAAGTCGTGTGATGTTCACACCAGATTTTTCTGGTTCATCTCCTGCCTTTCGGGTATGTCGAATCAAATCTGAATCTCTAATGATTTTATGATTCATAATTTTGGTATTTTCGTGTTTACAAGTCCCTACTTGTTGGTTCTTGAGCTTCAAGCTGTATTTATCTCTCTATCGGCAAATATTTGAGATCCATCCGCAGAATTTTTTGATCTCTTCCCTACCTGTTGGAACTTGGTTGAGGTATTTCCTATTTCACCATCAGGTTAGGTTAGGTGTTTCATGGTTTTTAGCTTCGTGGTGGGTATTGTAACTTTATGTGTGTTGTGCCAATATTATCTCCATTCCTTATCAGTAGAACATACATTTTGTTGAGAATGGTTTGCCATTTCATTATTTGAATGAGTAATGCCATTTTTCGTGGAGTTCTCTGAGTAAGCTCTCATTTGTGTTTTGATGGAGGTTTAACATCACTGTATATTCGGTATAACTGCTAAGGTCTTTAGTGACCGAACCTCTTGATTTTCATATTTGAGTTAGTGTTTGAATTTGGAATGCCATTCCGAGAATTCACATCATAAGAAATGTCACAGAATCATGTACCTACATATTCGACAAAAAGGTGTTCTAAATGCGTCAGTTTTCCATGTGTTTCATGATGACACGTTTATTAATTTAATTAGGTAAGTACTCCGAAACAACATGCATATATCTCCATTCCTTATCAGTAGAACATACATTTTGTTGAGAATGGTTTGCCATTTCATTATTTGAATGAGTAATGCCATTTTTCATGGAGTTCTCTGAGTAAGCTCTCATTTGTGTTGATGGAGGTTTAACATCACTATATATTCGGTATAACTGCTAAGGTCTTTAGTGACGGAACCTCTTGATTTTCATATTTGAGTTAGTGTTTGAATTTGGAATGCCATTCCGAGAATTCACATCATAAGAAATGTCAGAGAATCATGTACATACATATTCGACAAAAAGGTGTTCTAAATGCGTCAGTTTTCTATGTGTTTCATGATGACACGATTATTTTTAGTGACGGAACCTCTTGATTTTCATATTTGAGTTAGTGTTTGAATTTGGAATGCCATTCCGAGAATTCACATCATAAGAAATGTCCGAGAATCACGTACATATTCGACAAAAAGGTGTTCTAAATGCGTCAGTTTTCTATGTGTTTCATGATGACACGTTTATTAATTTAAATTTAATTAGGTAAGTACTCCGAAATTCTTTGAAAAAGCATACTACCCACACACAACATACGGATAATCCTAAAAATAACCGGAAATTTTCCAAGTATGAGTTGGTCAGTATTAAAACTATAATGTACGTACATAGTTATGTATTTGGTCAACTGGACAAAGGATTAGCGAATTTCATTAAAATCAGAAGGGATTTAGCTAAAAGGATTCGAGTGGATTAGCGAATTTCATTAAAATCAGAAGGGATTTAGCTAAAAGGATTCGAGTGGATTAGCGAATTTCATTAAAATCAGAAGGGATTTAGCTAAAAGGATTCGAGTGGATTAGCGAATTTCATTAAAATCAGAAGGGATTTAGCTAAAAGGATTCGAGTGGATTAGCGAATTTCATTAAAATCAGAAGGGATTTAGCTAAAAGGATTCGAGTGGATTAGCGAATTTCATTAAAATCAGAAGGGATTTAGCTAAAAGGATTCGAGTGGATTAGCGAATTTCATTAAAATCAGAAGGGATTTAGCTAAAAGGATTCGAGTGGATTAGCGAATTTCATTAAAATCAGAAGGGATTTAGCTAAAAGGATTCGAGTGGATTAGCGAATTTCATTAAAATCAGAAGGGATTTAGCTAAAAGGATTCGAGTGGATTAGCGAATTTCATTAAAATCAGAAGGGATTTAGCTAAAAGGATTCGAGTGGATTAGCGAATTTCATTAAAATCAGAAGGGATTTAGCTAAAAGGATTCGAGTGGATTAGCGAATTTCATTAAAATCAGACAAACTCTGCGAGAAATATTTCGGTCAACCTACGAATGGATATAGTGAACCTACAGAAACAAACATAGGTAGATACATCAGACAAACTATATTTATAAGTAGGTAAATGAAAACAGTCGAAAAGCTCTGTCCACTCATAGTCGACCCCGTCGATCGACGTCGACTGAAACCGTACACTACGTCGACTACATCGTCACTTCGTCGACTAAGTGTGGACACAGCTCTTAAACTTGAAAGCTTAGAACCCTGTTCCTTTCGTTAAAATTGAGTGCCTTACGGTTCATTTATAAACTTCCCTTGCGCCCAAAAATATTGGTATGATGCATGGTATGTATCACAGTTGTCACAGCATAACGTCAAAAGATGAGACTGCTTCAACATCTTCACCAGGCCTGATTTTCTCTATGCGAACAACAAAACACACTGTAAATATTTCACATCAAAAACCTCTCCATCCTCCTGTTTTTCTCATGCCTTGCAGGGCTTTAGGGAATTCTGTCAGTCTTTTGAATTTCCTTACCACCGTTAACTTCATCTACATCCTTTCTAGCTTCCATATCAGCGCTACTGCAAATAACGTATATTCATGGAGGGGGCGTAAACGTAACCTATGTCCATTGTGTGGTAGTAATTGTATAATATACCTAGTTACATGGGAAACACTATAAACAATTACTGATACAATGAGTTGACATGTTTCGCCATCTCTTGAGAACAACTGATCAAAAATTTAAATAGCTTGGAGTTCGGCATACCAATATGCACCCTTACACCTTGGGGTTTTTCGATTTTTCCTATGATGTTCCTTTCTGCAGAGCTACTCGCTACTCCATCATTTATACATACAACATCGTTTTTCTCTCCCTTTAATATTAGATAGATCCTTCCCACAGTTTCCCTTTCTGCCTTCCTTTTCCCCTCTCCTTTCTCTTTTTCCCTTCTTCTTTCTATCTTCCTTCGTCTTTTTCCCTACACAGGATTAGGAACAAAGGTCCTTCTCTTCCTACTTCCTGTCTCTCTTTCCCTTTTTTCTCTTTCCCTTCCTTCTTTCTTCCTCTCTCTCCTTCTTTTTTCCTTCTTCCCCTTTCTTCTTCCCGCCCTTTCTTTTTACTTTCCTTTCTCTTTTTCCCTTCTTCTTTCTATCTTCCTTCGTCTTTTTCCCTACACAGGATTAGGAACAAAGGTCCTTCTCTTCCTACTTCCCGTCTCTCTTTCCCTTTTTTCTCTTTCCCTTCCTTCTTTCTTCCTCTCTCCCCTTCTTTCTTTCTTCCTCTCTCCCCTTCCTTTTTCCTTCTTCCCCTTTCTTCTTCCCGCCCTTTCCTTTTTATCCTGTTTTCCTTCCACCGCCCCTCCCACAGCTCTCTGTAACACATCGCATTGTCTCTGATTGAATTTTGTAACTTTTCACTTTAGCTGTCACACAATGTCACATTACCACTTTTCACATAATGGGAGAAATGGGAACACAAATGGAGGTCCTTTAATATTAGAATGGGGACACAATAAATGTCAGTTGTGTTGTATTGAGTTGTTTCATGGTGTTAATTGTTAATTTCTTCACGAATCACACGATTTTACAATCGTTTTGCGAACGTCAAGGAGCGTACGACACCCAACGTATAACTGTTGAGTCCTCTCTGAAATGGTTCCAATATAAATCTAGGTAATAATAATAATGTAAATCTCTAAAAAGATTAAAAAAAGGAAAACTTCTCTATTTATGATCGAGAAGTCAGTCCCCTGAGTTCTGAATGATCCAAGTTCGCCTGTACTAGTAAGTCGTTAATACCGCCGCAAATCATTAGCATCTTATTGAAAATGCATAGCACATTTTTAGTCAGCACCTTGCACCTTATAAACGTGAAGCTAGCTATGAATTTGAAGTGTTTGAAGTATTAGGAGCGAGAGGATGACAAAAAGTATTAGGAGATGATGACAAACTGCCAAATGCAAATGTGTGCCAAATTCGAATTTGACTTCTCAAGAGAGTTGAGTTGACCTACATGGTTTAGGATCTGAATCATTTTGAGTAGTCCACTGATGAGAGTAAGTAGTTCTGAAAAAGAGTAGAATTCAACCAGAAAGAATACTAGTTATACAGTGGGTTTAGAGAACTGAATCAAAATCCAACTCAACAAAGAAAATATAATTCAGAAAAGAAAACAAAAGGAACTTTCTCAGAAATCTCAAGAGGA
Organism: Diaphorina citri; assembly: GCF_000475195.1. NCBI lineage: Eukaryota > Metazoa > Arthropoda > Insecta > Hemiptera > Psyllidae > Diaphorina > Diaphorina citri. The sequence continues at coordinate 121,062 of NW_007377507.1, forward strand.
AAGGAAATTAGAAACAGTTCTTCAAGAAGAAACAGGCATTCGCAGTTAATTCAATGAGCGAAAGGAAATTACCAAACAAATTACTTTTTAGTATCTTAAAAGAAAATATATAATCTTTGAATATTTCAACGGAATTAGAAATCCTTAATGCTTAAAAAACTTCACGAACGCCCCTCCAAAAAAAAAAAAAGAAAAAGTTTTCGCTTTCGAAAAAAGTGCTTTCCTTTTTTTTTCAATCCCTAGTCCCAAGTCGATGTGAAAATATTTCGAGTTTATTCAAATTTTGGCTCGGAATTTAGGATTTAGAAGAAAGATATAGGTAGCGTTCTAGGTATAAATGTGAAGTAAGTACTCAGTAGGGGGTAGAAATTCCTTTAAAGCTGGGAGCTTTTCTAATAACAAACGAAATGGGTTGAGACCTTGAGACTTCTAGACAAGCATTTAAGTAGGTAGGTAGGTATACTAACTATTTGAAATTTTATTTATTTAGTTTTTCTATAAAATTTATGTTTGTTTTACGTACCCTACCTATATTTAAAATTTATATAGTTTTTCCTATAGAATTTATGTTTTGTTTAAATTTAGCATTTTTATTTTATTTTTTATTATTTTTTTTTTTTAAGTTTACTAATTTACATTCCCTCTGTTTGTGTTACAGGTAAGTCTGGGATTCAACCAAGTAGCAGTCCTTTGGTTTACGGTCCGTACGGTCAAACAGGGACGTATATCAGGTTTGATTGGTCACAATAGATCCTATAAAAAGTTCATTTATCAAGTATGTACACTGTTCTCTAGTTATTTAGCAACATATTTTTGCAGGTTTGATGACCCAATTGCATTTATTGTAGATTCTGTTTAGTTTGTAACTTTGGACCGAATGTTGATAAATTTGTTGTTTGCTTTACTAGTTTAGTAGGCACTTTTTGGTAGGTATGTATTTTTCTATGGTTCGTGTAGCTGTACATTGTCAGATACTTCGTTACGTACATAATATTTTGTTTGTTAGACTGTTAGATGTAGCTACATTTTTACTATTTTTAGGATGTTCTCTATCTACCTCATCATCAAGTAGCAGTACATCATACCTATGCCATTCTTATTTGCCTAGCAAAAGCTGAGTGTACACAACATTACACTGGAGCCGTAAAACGTACCACTCCTCAACACAACATTCAACATTTTATAATAATATTGATATGATAACACTATATCCAACAATACCAACACCTATATTAATATATCTGTTAGGCTCAATCCCCCAATTCGCTCAATGAGCAAAAAAACCGCTCACTCCGCGGAGTGGAAAATGCAAACTGCTCAATCCCCGAAATTCGGCACTCCGCGGAGTGAGCAGTTTATTCTTCTTTCTCATGATGCTCTATGGCCGATTTCGGAGATTGAGCTTTTTCATAAATCCAGTCCGCGGAATGATCTATTTACAGTTGCTCATTGCCGACTTTACGGAATTGAGCAGTTTGTATTTTCCGCTCCGCGGAGTGAGCAGTTTTTTCGCTCATTGAGCGAATTCGGGAATTGAGCCCAACATATCCAAGAATAACAGACCTCTCTCTCTCTCTCTCTCTCTCTCTCTCTCTCTCTCTCTCTCTCTCTCTCTCTCTCTCTCTCTCTCTCTCTCATATGTGTGAACTTGCAGCAAAGTTTAAGTTAAGCCATCTCAGCATTACATGAAATATGTGACTCAACTAACATTATGCCAGAGAGAGAGAGAGAGATAGAGATAGAAGAAGTGTGTGTATGGGTGTGTGAGAGAGAGAGAGAGATAATTACATTATGAAGTCCTGTGGTAATGTGTCGAGACTATTTGAGTCTTACGGAGAGAGAGAGAGAGAGAGAGAGAGAGAGAGAGAGAGAGAGAGAGAGAGAAATGCGAGAGAGATAGAGAGAGAAGTGAGAAGGAAAGAGAAGTAGTGAGAGAGAGAAGTGAGAGGGTATGAGTGAGAGAGAGAGAGAGAGAGAAGTATCAGTGAGAGAGAAAGAGAAATAGGAGTGAGAGAGAGGTTAATTTTTATTGTTTCTCCTAATCCGTATGCTAAAAGAATGTTAATTTCTGTTTTACTACTTTTGGTGTCTCGCGTGTCGAAGAAAAAACTTAATGGACTTTTTTGTAATGCCCTTCTGAGTTTTTTTTTTTTTAATTTCGTCATGCATCAGTGCATTCCCGAATTTTATTTCGTCTGCTCTTGAATGTCTGATGAAGTGTGATTTTGTCCCTTCTTCCCCTTCCTCTCTTTCTTTTCCTATTTCTCTCCCCGTCTCTCCTCTCTTTCTCTCTCTCTCTCTCTCTCTCTTCCCATTTCTCTCCCTGTCTCTCCTCTCTTTCTCTCTCTCTCTCTTCCTCCCCTTCCTCTCTTTCTTTTCCTATTTCTCTCCCCGTCTCTCCCTTTTTCCTTTATCTCTTCTTCTCTGATGAGTAAGTCTGCTCCTTTCATACCTTTGTATGTGTGGTTTTTTTTTTTTTACTTCCCTTTCAGGCCAAATCGTGACTTTGACGGAGGAGAGGTATTTCATTCTGAAATTCTGATTCATTCATCCACCACCACCAGCGGCAAAACCACTACGGAACAATGTATACGACGAGCAACACACAAGAAACGCTTTCAGGGTCGGTGTGATACAGTGGTTTAGTGAACCGTAGACAGTGTAGACCTCACTGAGATTCGTTGATGTAAGAGGAACACAAAAATAGAATCCCAACCCAAAGTTGTGACACTCGATAGAAATAAATAGCTCGTCCCTGAAGGGATTCAGCTAAAAGGATTCGAGTGGATTAGCGAATTTCATTAAAACCAGACAAACTCTGCGAGAAATATTTCGGTCAACCTACGGATTTATGCACATGTAAAACAAATTTATGCACGTTTGAAATGTCCATATGATTTGTAGAGGGGTAACATTGTATCCTGCTGGTTTAATACGGACATTATGAAGACATAACTATCAGACTGTGGTAGTCATATAAATTCTGGTACTCTGATCGTAAATTCGCTACCAGCACAATGACAATAACCCCCGGCAGTGTTGGTTTTGGTGCCAAGATTGAGATTCCAAAAGAGTTGCCAAAAAATCGCACAAATCAAGATTGTATGCTGCCAAAAGGACAGGGACAGGATGTGTTGGGGCACTACAGTCGTCTTGACCACTACACGACCTAGACGGATGAGGCAAACCGAGATCCCTACAGTCTCCAGGCATACTAGGATAATAACAAACATGAGATTGCAATGGTAGACCTCAGCTATTAACTGGAAAAATGGAAAGAAAAAATGACCAAATACATTACTTTCCTTCCTATGGGATAAGGAAAGTAAAAAAGGAGTTTAATAACACCGGATAAAACCCCAAGCATGCCTCAAATAGCTCAGACCATGGAGTAAGTGTAACAACCCAAACATTTGAAACACAGAATGGATTAGATGTAAGATGTAACATAAATGTTTATACAGGATGTAACATAAATGTTTATACAGGATATAACATAAAGATGTGATTTTTCCCCCAAGAGGTTTGATAGAGAGAACTGTAACAACGTGGAGGTGTTATCGTCTCGAAATCTAAGGGAGGACTGGATAGAAAGCTATCAGTAGCCGTTACGAGAACGCACCTTTTTTTTCCCCCAAGAGGTTTGATAGAGAGAACTGTAACAACGTGGAGGTGTTATCGTCTCGAAATCTAAGGGAGGACTGGATAGAAAGCCATCAGCAGCCGTTACGAGAACGCACCTTCTCTGTTCGCCCTGGGCGGGAATCCCACCCGCGACCTAGCGCTTACAAGGCAGACAGCCATGCTGCCTTCCAAGCTAACTAGGCTGGCAACTTCTAATTTACGCTTAAAAATTGAGTTATCGTCACTATTTCTTCTCAGGTTTACACAATAAATCACCCCCTTTAGGTTTGGTACGTATATATTGGGACACCCTGTATGTATGTTTGGTTCCATGACGATCATATCAGTAATTGATTAGAAGCGTGACAACCAATGGTCGTCCCAGTCCATCAGTCTGCTAGGGAACTGGATTAGGAATTCTGCGGGCATACCCGCGAAAATTTTTACGTAAAAAAGAAGCAATTTTTCTTACGGTCAGCTAGTAGATGTATTTTTCTTTCGGGAAAACTGACTACTGGAAAATTGACCACTGTTTCATTCATTTTCCAGTGGAGTACCTAGTGGTCGATTTTCTTATGGTCAGTTTGTCGAAAGGAGAATACACCTTAACGCACTGAGCCAGCCACTAGCAGCATGTAAGTATACTGTTCATCTGCATACCCGGATATTCACACATGCCTTAGCACTGGTGTCTGTGGTGTTCTGGGTATATTCTTGCAACTGCCCACGCTATTCTGTTCAGATATTATCCTGTATCTTTTATCTCCATCTACAGATCTCCGAACATTACCAACTGGGGAATGTTCCGACATTCTTCAAGGGGCGCTCGCTTCTCGCTTGGTAAACAGAAGGGCGCGGGTTCAATCCTGGCCAGAGGCGTGGAACTTTATCATCATAATTATACATTACATTTACTTACACATGTTAGGGAATTTAAACACTAGGGTGGCTCTTAGCTATACAGTGAGAAAAAATCGCAAAACTAAAGATGCTCCTCTCTGAAATGGTTCCAATATAAATCTAGGTAATAATAATAATGTAAATCTCTAAAAAGATTAAAAAAAGGAAAACTTCTCTATTTATGATCGAGAAGTCAGTCCCCTGAGTTCTGAATGATCCAAGTTCGCCTGTACTAGTAAGTCGTTAATACCGCCGCAAATCATTAGCATCTTATTGAAAATGCATAGCACATTTTTAGTCAGCACCTTGCACCTTATAAACGTGAAGCTAGCTATGAATTCCTGTCTTCCTTCTCTCTTCGATTTTGGGACGATAAGACCATAGCAGTTACAGTTCCCTCTGTCAAACCTCTTAAAAAAAAAAAAAAAGAGTTCAAGCTCATATACAAAACTGAGGCTAGAGAGCCGGGTCTAGGCTATACGGTACAAGTATAATTAATTACAGGCTATTCTATTCATTTCATTTCATACAAACAGGATAATTTAATAGACTCGAAATTTTCGTAATATAGTCGTGCAGGTGTACGATAAAATGGCAATAAATCTTGTGTGGCCCCGAATATTCATAATAACAGAGTATACTCAATAGAGGTACATTAAATACATATTTACATAGATATACTATAACAATGGGAAGTATGCAATTCATAATATGTACAGTTGTACACGTAAGTATACATAGATATACTAAAATATTGCCAGAACTCGAAATTCAACAAACCAGACGGGAAAAGTTCAAAACTTGAAATGAAGTAGTCGAAAAGTAAAGAGTGAAGTTTGGAGTGTCCTCAATTGCTTTCGTTTGTTTTGTCTGCATTTGAGGACAACCTCACACGATGCATAGAAATTTGGAAATGTTTGCTTGATTTCAGTTTTCGAGCTACATTTTTGTGCCAACGAAACTAAAGTTCGCCCCGGACGGGAATCGAACCCGCGACCTAGCGCTTACAAGGCAGGCGCGTTACCCTCCAAAGGGAACTATAAGGCTGGCTGATCGAAACTTTCCAGTCCAAAAACTATACGCCACAATAATTTCAGAATTAAAATTTCCCATGCACGTTTTCTGAAATTTTAAAATTCGGAGCACGTATAGAACTTTTTGTTTTTTATCATAACTTTTTTTTTTTTTAGAATTTATTAAACTGTACTTCATTCATTTTTTGTCCACCGTGAGTATACAGCTGGCTACAATGTATGTACCTACCTACAATATTTTATATTATTGTACATATACATATGTATCTACATTCCTAATGTATTTAGTTTTCTGTATATTCAGTAAGGTCCACAGTACACGGTGGAACTACATAATTCATTTAAGATGATTTATGATCGTTTTGAGACTAGAGATAAATGGACCACTATCATTTACCTCCATCTCATCTAACGTTTTCTCTCTCTCTCTCCCTCTCTCTCCCTCTCCCTTCGTTTGTAGCCAAATTCTCATATAAACTCTAAAAAAAAGTTCAAAGTTTGCTAAAAAGTTCACTCCAAGTCGGCAAAATTAGACAAGAATTTGACCTCATAATAATAATTCTCTGAGGATTACGCGGTAGAAATCCGTCTATTATCTTCAAGGACCTATTTTGGGTGTTCTAGTACCAGATTGGTCCCTACGGGTACATGAGCTACCACCTGGGACATGAGACTCTAATAGGTACCCTTCTGGGACCAGCACAAACGCTAGCTACTTCTCTATCCAGTTTGAACTCTATAAAAAGAATATGTTTTTTTTCTGATTAGGATCAAGTTTGTCCCAGGCGGGAATCGAACACGCGACCTAGCGCTTACAGTTCAAGTGCTAGAAAAATGGAAGACTCCACTTCCTAAGTCTAATGTCTAAATAAAACACTGTTCCTAACTATACCTCAGTGTCATTATCACAGTAACTCCACAGTCTGAGGATTTATTAGAAGACCACACTGAAACTCATAAACCACACACAACATACCACCGAACTAACCAAAAAATACAAAAAACCTCTTGCTCTCCCCTACCGGTCTAAACCGAGGATACCAAAAAGCATAGAGGGTCATTGAGAGTCCGTATAACACCCGTACCAAATTTCATTACCAAGATTAGAAACCCAGTATCCAGTAAAACCCGAAAGGATGAGGTGTCAAATGAAAGAAGGAATGAGAACATCACCTTAGAGTAGCAATACTCAACCCTTTTGGGCGCGGGCCATATTTGAGTGTTCCGAACGTGAAACGGGCCGCAGTTAAAATCGGTAAGAGTTGTGTCTTGAATCCCTCATCAGAAGGGCTCTTGAAAGCTGGAGAACTTAAGCACCGTCCAGGTTGGTCTGTAATTGAATTGGTGCCGAGTTTGGTCATATTTTACTGGCCTTTAGTATAGCTCCCATGCCTAGAGCCACACTGAAGAGTTTAGGGGGTCGCTCAGAGAAGATTGGGTGGCCCCAGCTCGCAGGTTGAGTAGGGCTGCCTTGGAGATTTGAAACCAAGTAAAACCCGAAAAAAGAAGAAGAAGAATGAGGTGTCAAATGAAAAGAAATCAAGGGAAGAGGCCCATTAGAACCCGATGACATAAATTTCCAAATTTTCCACGCTTCCACGACAGATTTAGAGGGACTATTAATAGTAAAAGAGCCTCTTTGGTCCCTCCCGGGTCTTGTTTGTAGGGATTAAATTGTGTCTCTCATCTGAGGGGTTGTAAAGGAGACAATTTTAAACCACGTTTGGTTTAACACAAAAACACTATGTAGAAAGTAACGCATATCAAAACTCCAGGTCAAATTTTTGTAAAGGAGACAATTTTAAACCACGTTTGGTTTAACACAAAAACACTACGTACAAAGTAACGCATATCAAAACTCCAGGTCAAATTTTCTTTAGTATACCTCAATCTACATTTAATATACCTCAATCTACATTTAGTATACCTCAATCTACATTTAAGGGATGAATTTGGGCGAGAGTTGTAACTACATATGTTGGTCTTGGAGCCTTTGAAGCCTTGAAATATTTGTATAATAATTCAGTGATTGTAAAATCGATATTAGTCTTATTAAATCCTTAGCAGTACAATAGTCCAAAACAAAAATGGACGCGGCCCACAAGGTATCAAGAAGAGACCGCCTCGTCTTAACATAATCCTTGGGTTTAAGGACCTAAAGATTGAAGGACCTGATTTAATATACCTCAATCTACATTTAGTATACCTCAATCTACATTTAATATACCTCAATCTACATTTAGTATACCTCAATCTACATTTAGTATACCTGAATTTGACTGCTACATTTCATATACCTACTGATTTTGACTGCTAATCAAAATTGCTGTCAGCTTGCGTTTGAATCAGTAAAGAACTTTTTTAACCCACTTGGGCTGGACGGTTTTTTTGTCTTAGCTTCCTTGGTAGCACAGTGGTGTCACGCTTGGTAATCAAGTGGTTGCGGGTTCAAATCCTGACCAAGACATGAAAGTTTACACTCAGTTGAATGGCTTATGGACAGCTTGAAAAAGGGTCTGACAATGTCTACAGTCATATCCAATAAAGACTTGTGGTAGTTTATTTGAACTGTGAGATTACTGGTGGGCAGTCTAAACCAACTTAGCATACCTACCTGCCTACCTACCGGAATTACTAATCTACTCGCAAACCACTAAAACCACCGGTCTGGGAAAAGATCCAAGAGCGTTGATTGGTTGAAAAAATAATTCAACCTTGGCCACCCATTGGTTTATCCTAACCAATAAAATTCTGCAAAACGTCTTTCTATGTGGTTTTTATTTTATTTATTTATTTTTTTTATTATTTTTTTTTTTTTGCACTACCAAATTTTTTCTTCTTCTTCTTCTTCTTCTTCTTCTTCTTCTTCTTCTTCTTCTTTCATGTTATTTGCCCTTCCAAATGTTGATTTGTTCTTCTTTATCTTCTTTCATGTTATTTGCCCTACCAAATGTAAATTTTAATACGATCCGACGTTAATATCCCATTTTGTTCATTGGGAGATCATAATTTTAATATTATTTGCTCGCGCGCTCGTAACTGCATTAATTTCGATGTCTGGGCTGATATTTATTGATGTGAGCTAATAGACAACAGCTTGTGTTTATGTGCTTGGAATACCAGAATGTGTTGAAATAGTCGGTTTATGTTTGGTGTGAGCAGGGGCGCATTGATACGAACTGAAAGGAACATTCGATTATAGTGGAGGTTTTTTTAATTAAAAAAAAAAAAATGGTAAAGATAGAAAAAAAAAATTGATACTTCATCTCTTTCTTTTGACTCTTGAAATAACTCTATCGGTGCCTGGTCTGATCAACCGTACAAATCAACTTGGTCTGACAAGTATAATCCTACTTACCTAGCCTTTTTCTGGGGTCACTAAGCACAGCAGAAGTGGAGTACCATAGTTGCCGATCGCGGGGTCAAGGAAAATACCTCAAATCATTTTCGACACAGCTTAGTCGAGTATGTGTAGACACAGCTTTGTCGAGTATGTGTGGACACAGCTTTGTCGACTATGTGTGGACACAGCTTTAGAGAGTTGCGGCGTGATTGGTATCCATCAAATGTGACTATTTGGCTAATCGCGTGCTCCTAGCTTTTCCCGTTCTCTCTCAGGCTGGGTGAGATAAATGTGAGTTGGCGGGTAACTTCTTGCCTGATGGAGGGTGCGACCCTTTTCATTAAAAACCTCAGCAGTCATACAGTGCAGCGAAGTTCACTGAGGAAGTCATTTTAGGGTAAATCCTGTAGTTAATCTCTAGACATAGCTCCCTTGCCACGAATCAAGGATTCAAGATTGTCTTGAATCTTTAGTGTGGCAATTCTAGTCTTCCCATTTCTTTTGGGGTGGACGGATGGAGGCGGGGGGTATGGGGGCCACCCTCATGATTTCGAAATGATAATGAAACTCTGTGCATTTGTATAGGAGGTTTGTAATTACAAGTCTGTCTGTTAATATGAAATCGTATGCAAGTTGGTATGTAGATTTGGTTCCAATGCGCTGTGTGGTTGTCTAGGATCATAGACAGTCTAGAATTTCATAGCAACCTAAAGCAACTTAAAGTTTAGATCAGATGAGGGCCCTGTTTCATAAATCCTAAAGCTGTGTCCACATATAGTTGACGGCCGTCGTATGATTTCGACTGCCTCGTCCACACTGACTCGACTACATAGATTCACCTTATCGATCGACGGCCGACTATGTGTGGACACATCCTAAGTTTGCCGTAAACTAAGGATCATTTTTTCCCCTATTTTTCCAAGTATTTCTCCAATTTTTCTCGAATTTTTCTCGCAATTTCTAATCTTTCTCTACTTTTCTTCTCATTCCAGGTGAAAGTCTAAGGATATGCACGTCGCGCCTTTCCTGTTGTAGTCAGGAACACGAAATCAGTGTTCATAATGTGATAAGACAATCCTATGACAAACATCTTAGACAGACGCTGTACAGTTTGAGTTCCATCCTCAAGTCGAGGGCTCACAGGTTCGATGGTAAGTATTCACTATTAATAAGAAAACAGACCCTTAGGTTTGCCGGCTTATTGGATTGTAAGATACCCATGTCGCGAGACTCCAAAGTAAAATATCATTTTCATAGGTTAGGGTATCTGAATAGGTAACCATTGGATCAGTCCTGATTGAAATAATTTATCGATAATTGCGTTTAGAGGATTATTCATTGGCGCCTTGGTTCGCCTATAGGCCTCTAACCACGCGACATACATATGAGTTAAATAGAATTGCATAGCGTTGACACATACATTCCTAATTTCAAACAGATAGAAACAATACAGCCGGGTGCATACGCTTGAAGGTAGAAACACACTACCCTCACGTCACGTCTCATCACTTCACGTGAAGTCAGAAAAATGTAGTTCAGAGTTTCCCCATAATATTGTAGGTAATCTCGTTCAGGACAACCACAGTAGAATCATGTTACGTGACGTGACGTGATAGTAGTGTGGCTGTCCTGAACGAAATTACCTATTAATATTATGGAAAACTTGAAATTAAACTATGTACATCTCTCTGACTTAATTGTGTTAAGCATACTTAAATGTTTGTCACAAATATCGTTCCCCTGTTATTACACCTAGATAAATTTTATGACTTGACTTAGGTACCGTGACTTGACTATGAGTAGAAAAAAAAAATTGATACTTCATCTCTTTCTTTTGACTCTTGAAATAACTCTATCGGTGCCTGGTCTGATCAACCGTACAAATCAACAGTCTGACAAGTATAATCCTACTTAGCCTTTTTCTGGGGTCACTAAGCAGAGCAGAAGTGGAGTACCATAGTTGCCGATCGCGGGGTCAAGGAAAATACCTCAAATCATTTTGTCTCAATACCTTTCCAACTCTGGGAATTGGCATTTGATTCCGAGAATTCTTTTCAAACCCACTCACACTTACTGAAGTCATGTTCTTTCTTTTGACTCTTGAAATAACTCTATCGGTGCCTGGTCTGATCAACCGTACAAATCAACTTGGTCTGACAAGTATAATCCTACTCACTAAGCACAGCAGAAGTGGAGTACCATAGTTGCCGATCGCGGGGTCAAGGAAAATACCTCAAATCATTTTCTCTCAATACCTTCCCAACTCTGGGAATTGGCATTTGATTCCGAGAATTCTTTTCAATCCCACTCACACTTACTGAAGTCATAATGCATTACATAGGCTGATTGAAATAATTTATCGATAATTGCGTTTAGAGGATTATTCATTGGCGCCTTGGTTCGCCTATAGGCTTCTAACCACGCGACATACCTACATACATACATATGAGTTAAATAGAATTGCATAGCGTTGACACATACATTCCTAATTTCAAACAGATAGAAAACAATACAGCCGGGTGCATACGCTTAAAGGTAGAAACACACTACCATCACGTCACGTCTCATCACTTCACGTGAAGTCAGAAAAATGTAGTTCAGAGTTTCCCCATAATATTGTAGGCAATCTCGTTGAGGACAGCCACAGTAGAATCATGTTACGTGACGTGATGGTAGTGTGGCTGTCCTGAACGAAATTACCTACAATATTATGGAAAACTTTAAATTAAACTATGTACATCTCTCTGAAGGTCTGACTCACGGGTCCTTACAATGTGGGGGACGTGGGTTTGAAAGTTAATTTGAAGTTTAATTTAATTTCTGAACTTTTCTGTCCTCATTTAATCTTCTGTCAAGGTGGGAGAGCGTATTAGAAATGGTTTGGTGTGCCCCGTGTCAGTGTGTGACTGTGAAGGTTTGCATATGAAGCTGATGTTAAGTTGACTTTTAGCCTGTGTTAAACTGGGTTTTAGCCTGTGTTCAGCTGGGTTTTAGCCTGTGTTCAGCTGGTTTTTAGGCAGTGTTAAGCTGGTTTTTAGCCAGTGTTAAGCTGGGTTTTAGCCTGTGTTCAGCTAGGTTTTAGCCTGTGTTCAGCTGGTTTTTAGCCTGTGTTCCTACTATTGTACGGTGTATGTTTTATCTCGAGAAAGGGAATTACGTGAGAGAGGGGCTCTTATTTGTCTGCAAAAAGGGCACTTTGTGTCTTTAGATTCTAGTAGATTTTGAGGCCCCCCTGGGGTTTCGTCTTTCTTCTTATGTATTATCTATTAATTCGATGTGATAGTGCATTGTGAAGCTGGTTTTTAGCTAGTAAAATTTGCTTATGATTGCCCATTAGAAATCTTATCAAAGGACCCTTTCCTGGCCCCACTCGGGCTGTGTGAGGGTAATGTGAGTAGACGAATAGTTTGTTGAAAGATGTGATAGTGGGAACTGTAACTGCTAAGGTCTTATCGTCCCGAAATCGAATCGAAAAGAGAATTAAGACAGGATAGGAGAAAGCCAGCCGTTCCGAGAACGAATATTATCCGTTCAGGATAAAATCCGCCCCGGGCAGGAATCGAACTCGCGGCCTAGCGTTTAGCAGACGCGCTACCAACTAAGCTAACTAGTAAGCTGGTTTTAGGACAGTGTTCAGCTGGTTTTTAACCAGTGATGAACTGTTTATTATTATTATTATTATTATTTTTAAGTTATTAAGCTTTTTTTTAGCCAGTTTTCAGCTGGTTTTTAGCCTGTGTTAAGCTGGTATTTAGCAAGTGATAAACTGTCGTTTTTAGTCAGTGTTAAGCTGGTTTTAAGCCATTGTGAAGCTGGTTTTTAGCTAGTAAAATTTGCTTATGATTGCCCATTAGAAATCTTATCAAAGGACCCTTTCCTGGCCCCACTCGAGCTGTGTGCTAGTAAGTCGTTAATACCGCCGCAAATCATTAGCATCTTATTGGAAATGCATAGCACATTTTTAGTCAGCACCTTGCACCTTATAAACGTGAAGCTAGCTATGAATGTGAAGTGTTTGAAGTATTAGGAGCGAGAGGATGACAAAAAGTATTAGGAGATGATGACAAACTGCCAAATGCAAATGTTTGCCAAATTCGAATTTGACTTCTCAATGACAAGATTCTCGGTGACATCCTGGGTATATAAACTCGCTTTGTACATATGTTCTATTCATATTCAATTATTCAAATACTATTTATCCTATCTCATTGCTTATGCTGTTCAGACGTACTTGATGTGTAAAGAGACTGACTCTTTACACATCAAAAGTTATAAAAAAACAACTTGTCTTTTTACTGAACTACTCAGTCAATGAGTCAGATCCTAACTTCTTTTACCTGGAGAGAGTTGAGTTAGCCTACATTTTTTAGGAGCGAGAGGATGACAAAAAGTATTAGGAGATGATGACAAACTGCCAAATGCAAATGTGTGCCAAATTCGAATTTGACTTCTCAATGACAAGATTTTCGGTGACATCCTGGGTATATAAACTCGCTTTGTACATATGTTCTATTCATATTCAATTATTCCAAATACTATTGATCCTATCTCATTACTTATGCCGTTCAGACGTAGGTACTTGATGTGTAAAGAGACTGACTCTTTACACATCAAGAGTTATAAAAAACAACTTGTCTTTTTACTCTGCTCAGTCAATGAGTCAGATCCTAACTTCTTTTACCTGGAGAGAGTTGAGTTGACCTACATGGTTTAGGATCTGAATCATTTTGAGTAGTCCACTGATAAGAGTAAGTAGTTCTGAAAAAGAGTAGTATCCAACATATCCAACAATAACAGACCAACACCTATATTAATACAACAAAGTTCTTATCACTCTGATAACGTTAACCATTTACAACACTTGTAAAACACCTAAGGATTATTAATTGAGGATATCCTGTGAGTCCTTCAGGATTTAGACATAAGGACAGGAATCAAATCTGTAACTCAAGTGTTGAGGGTCCTTAATACTCCTTATACTTTAGTATTAGTAGGTTTTATTTTTATTTATCTTGGAGGGTTTGCCCCATTGCACCATCTGCCTCGGTGCTGCACTGCCTCTCTCCAATCGACCATACTGTAGACGTACCTTCAGGTCGCTATTGGCTACAGAACCTTCAGGTCGCTATATACGTACCTTCAGGTCGCTATTGGAAACAGAAAACACATTGCGCTTGAAAAACATTGGAACTTCTTGTGGAAATTTTTTCCCTTTCTTGATGGTTCGTTCAGGCAGGACGGGAAGGAAGAAGGAGGGGAGAGGGGGAGGCTTAAGAATGGCTCTTGAGAAAACTAATTATAAAACAGAGCAAAAAACTTATCTCCTTCATAATATAATAATGATGTTAATAGAGCCCTGAACTTAGCATAATATGCATTATTACATTACAATACATTAGTTCGGTAATGGTTCTGTTGTTTAACAATAATGATTATAATTATTCCACAACTAATAATAAAAGGATATAACTTATGAGCACTTAAATAACAACCGTAATAAGCACAACAACAACTAGTAATAATAATTACAATAAGTAATGTAATAGGAACTTATAATAACATTAGCTCAAGTTATTAAAAATCATCACACACACACAGAGTTTTTGTCGCCAAGAACCGTGAAGTCCTTGATTATTATTGTAGCATAAGTCCTTAATATAAGTACAGGGCCCTGTAGGAGAGACAAAGGACTTTTCAGTCTCGTCTTTTTTGATAAATTATTTTCAAAGCAATTGTACAGGTTTGTCCACACATGGTCGACTGAACCGTCCACACTGCCTCGACAACATGGATTTATCTCGTCGATCGACGGCCGGTCGACTATGTTTGGGCACACCTTAACAGAAGGACCTTCACCAAAAGGTCCTGGTCCACCGTTAAAAAGGTCCTGGCAAGCCTTGTAAGCTTGGAGGGTAGCGCGTCTGCTTTGTAAGCGTTAGATCTTGGGTTCGGACTGTATCCTTAACAGTTAAGGTTCTCGGACGGATGGACTTCTCCTATCCTGTCTCTTGTCGATTTCGGGACGATAAGACCTCAGTTCAATCGTCACTTGTTACAGGTCCCTCTATCAAAATCATCAAAAAAAAAGACCTGATTTTGATATCGAGCTAGGAAAACGGATTTGCAAAAAAAAGTAACTAAAAATGAGATATCTTTTTGTCAGACCCTGTTGTGTAAATTGTCTTTAGGAAGTCGTTCATAATATTCAGTCTCATGTTTTTGCTTTCATTTAATTTGTTTTGAAGTTTCCGACTTAACAACACACATGACAAACAGATCGCACATTAATTAGAATTAAAATCTTTCCTCTATGTGTGTTTAATTTGGTGCACAGTGCACACAGATTGTTGATTTTTCTCCGATTTTTGCTGAACAAATTGGCATACCCTTTTCTGGAAAAGTCATGGAATATAGTTATGGAATTTTATTCCGGGAAAACCGTATGAACCCTGATACCCCTTTTTTCCAGCCTAGTTAGCTTGCTATTGCTACCCTCGCGTGTGCCTGGTAAGCACTAGGTCGCTGGTTCGATTCTCGCCCGAGGCGGATTTTATCCTAAACAAGGGATGAATTTGGGCGAGAGTTGTAACTACATATGTTGGTCTTGGAGCCTTTGAAGCCTTGAAATATTTGTATAATAATTCAGTGGGATGAATTTGGGCGAGAGTTGTAACTACATATGTTGGTCTTGGAGCCTTTGAAGCCTTGAAATATTTGTATAATAATTCAGTGATTTTAAAATCGATATTAGTCTTATTAAATCCTTAGCAGTACAATAGTCCAAAACAAAAATGGATGCGGCACACAAGGGATCAAGAAGAGACCGCCTCGTCTTAACATAATCCTTGGGTTTAAGGACCTAAAGATTGAAGGACCTTGGGTTTAAGGACCTAAAGATTGAAGGACCTTGGGTTTAAGGACCTGAGGATTGAAGGACCTTGGGTTTAAGGACCTAAAGATTGAAGGACCTTGGGTTTAAGGACTTAAAGATTGAAGGACCTTGGGTTTAAGGACCTAAAGATTGAAGGACCTTGGGTTTAAGGACCTAAAGATTGAAGGACCTTGGGTTTAAGGACCTGAGGATTGAAGAGCCCTCAAAGTGTGAATAAGGTACCAAAATGAAGACATTACCTAGAACACATTTGTCACCACCGGGATTTGAACCATGACCTAATTGCCGACCACCCAGCGCGTGGGGGGTCCTAGCCCAAGTGGGGATGCATGGAGGGCCACCAGGCACAGTCTATTGATGACTCTATGTTAAACGCTTGCGCACAAACAAACGAAGCGGGAGTCATGAATTATGACGTCATCGCCTACGGGAGCGTATGCCGTGACGTTAAACTTTACGATTTACCGGTATTTTTTAAATCGATTTATCTCGGTTCTAAAAGTCGTAAGAAAAAGAAAAATTCCGTTGGTCCTCATTTTTCCTGCTCTATGACTTTGAAACATCACCCAAGTAAGCGCAACTGATCTACCTATTGGATAAGAGACACAGAACCGGGTGTTTAAGAAATAGCAGTTTTCGGTTTTTTTTTCAAGAGGTTTGACAGAGGGAACTGTAACTGCTATGGTCTTATCGTCCTGAAATCGAAGAGAGAAGGAAGACAGGATAGGAGAAAGCCACAGCCGTTCCGATAAGCGTTTTACTTCACTTTCAAAGCTGCTAAGTGCTAAGATTTCTAGTGAAGTTTTTCGTTTATCTTTCGAAAAAGATCAAAATGTAGGTACCTACTTCAAGACGAAACCATAGAACTCTGGTCCTTATAGGGTGAGTAACTCTAAAACCAAGCAAAAGAAGAAGAGAGCTAAGAAGAATTGTGCCCTCAATTCTTCCAACATCGCACCATATTCGGGAAGGGAAATGGAGATTTATACTTACTATCAAGGTTTTTTTTACTGCCGCATCTATCTCTCCATCATCATCATCATCATCATCATCATCATCATCATCATCATCATCATCATCATCATCATCATCATCATCATCATAAATTGTCAGATTAGAAGAGATTTTCGTTGTTGTTCGAGATTTTAAGAATTCTTTTAGTAAGCTATTTAGTTATTTACATAATATTTACTATAGGATATATTTGCAGATTGTTTTTATTCTTCCGAAACACCCGAATGTTGGTGTGGTCATTTTGGATAGGGCCCTATAATTTGAGGCTCGCAGGTAGGCGCCTACAAAACATGACACAAAAATCAGTTCTAATACTTATTTTGTCTTTCCTTGTTCATACATACCTTATTACTTGCAGCTTAACTCCATGAGTCCATACACAAATAGCTAACTCCGAAGCTTAGCTGTAGGGGCAAACAGCCCTAGAGGATGGGTTAAGTTTGTACGAATCTATGGGCATACCCGGTGTTTATCTCAGTTTTTATTCTTCCGAAACACCCCAATGTTGGTGTGGTCATTTTGGATAGGGCCCTATAATTTGAGGCTCGCAGGTAGGCGCCTACAAAACATGAGACGAAAATCAGTTCTACTTATTTTGTCTTTCCTTGTTCATGCATACCTTATTACCTGCAGCCTAACTCCATAAGTCCATATACAAATAGCCCACTCCGAAGCTTAGCTGTAGGGGCAAACAGCCCTAGAGGATGGGTTAAGTTCATTCGAATCTATATGCATACCCGGTGTTTATCTCGAGAGCCCTACGTTTGATAGGTCCGGTCTGACTCACGGGTCCTTACAATGTGGGGGACGTGGGTTTGAAAGTTAATTTGAAGTTTAATTTAATTTCTGAACTTTTCTATCCTCATTTAATCTTCTGTCAAGGTGGGAGAGCGTATTAGAAATAGTTTGGTGTGCCCCGTGTCAGTGTGTAACTGTGAAGGTTTGCATATGAAGCTGATGTTAAGCTGGGTTTTAGCCTGTGTTAAACTGGATTTTAGCCTGTGTTCAGCTGGGTTTTAGCCTGTGTTCAGCTGGTTTTTTGCCAGTGTTAAGCTGAAGGTGGGAGAGCGTATTAGAAATAGTTTGGTGTGCCCCGTGTCAGTGTGTGACTGTGAAGGTTTGCATATGAAGCTGATGTTAAGCTGGCTTTTAGCCTGTGTTAAGCTGGTTTTTAGCCTGTGTTCAGCTGGTTTTTAGCCAGTGTTAAGCTGGATTTTAGCCAGTGTTAAGCTGGTTTTTAGCCTGTGTTCAGCTGGTTTTTAGCCAGTGTTAAGCTGGTTTTAAGCCATTGTGAAGCTGGTTTTTAGCTAGTAAAATTTGCTTATGCTTATGATTGCCCATTAGAAATCTTATCAAAGGACCCTTTCCTGGCCCCAATCGGGCTGTGTAAATCCCAGCCGAGGTATGGAATTTTATCCTCAATATAATTTGAGAATTTGACCACAATAATAGTAGTAGCCTACTGCTGTAGTAAAGGAACTTTTCAGTCCTATGCGAGCAGTATAAATAAGCACTATTATTATTATTATTAGATTTCGTAAAGGAATTATAAGATTGGTTCTGACTTACAAAACTTTGATTTTGCACAACCTCTAGGCCTAATTAATTGAATATATGAAAAGTCTAAAGTTTTATACTTTTATTACCTTCAGTATGAATTTTGTCTTTTATTTGTCCTCTTGTATGTTTCATCTTAACTCTAATGGCTGGTCTCATTGTCATTAAATTTTCTGTGGAACATTTCTATGGGAGAAAATGGTCCCGGCTCTGAATGTAAAACACTCCTCTGTAATGAGCTTTCTGACACATCCTGTCTTATAGGTACCAAATCGTATAATCTGTGGCTGGGCTCATTGTCATTAAATTTTCTGTGGAACATTTCTATGGGAGAAAATGGTCCCGGCTCTGAATGTAAAACACTCCTCTGTAATAAGCTTTCTAAAACATCCTGTCTTATAGGTACCAAATCGTATACTTTGTATGTAAAATAATTTTGTTAAACAGCTTTTTGAAACACCCTGTCATATAAGTACCACCTCTCGTACATTGTAAGTAAAGTAATTCTGGCAAACAGCATTTTGAAACACCCTGTTCTATTGGTACCATTTCATCATAAATTGTCAGATTAGAAGAGATTTTCGTTGTTGTTCGAGATTTTAAGAATTCTTTTAGTAAGCTATTTAGTTATTTACATATTTACTATAGGATATATTTGCAGATTGTTTTTATTCGGTTTGCACAGGTCTAGGGTTTAAAAATAAAGAGACGAAACCCGAAAGGAATCGATTTTTTCTCTATTTTCCGAGCGTATCCCTGTGTCTTATCACAACCTGAAAACAGGTCTGTGGGCAGGATTTAATGGTCCTCCTTAGGCGCAGTAATAAATTTTATGACTTGACTATGAGCTTACCGTGACAACCAATACGACACAGGTTGGTTTGCACAGGTCTAGGGTTTAAAAATAAAGAGACGAAACCCGAAAGGAATCGATTTTTTCTCTATTTTCCGAGCGTATCCCTGTGTATTATCACAACCTGAAAACAGGTCTGTGGGCAGGATTTAATGGTCCTCCTTAGGCGCAGGACTATGAGTTTACCGTGACAACCAATACGACACTGAGGTTGGTTTGCACAGGTCTAGGGTTTAAAAATAAAGAGACGAAACCCGAAAGGAATCGATTTTCCCGAGCCTATCCCTGTGTATTATCACAAACTGAAAACAGGTCTGTGGGCAGGATTTAATGATCCTCCTTAGGCGCAGTAGATGGGAGGTAGAACGTTGGAGTCAAAGTCCTAGGGACGAGGGTTCGAGCTTTTCATAATCAAACTAATAAACAAAGCTTTTCTTCTTGTTTTTACAAAGTATCGCTTATTTGTAGATACTGCTGGAGTAAAGAGACTTTTCAGTCTAACCCTGTTTAGAATGATAAGCATTTTCTTTCGTTTTCCCCCTTTAACAACAAAGGCAAGAGATAGAGAAAGGGGGGAGGGAGGGAGAAGGGAGGGTGGCAATTCTTTTTATTTACCGTTTTATTCCAAAAAAAAATTTTAAAAAAAAAAAAAAAAAAAAAAAAACATACAGGAATAAACCAGCCTAGTTAGTTTGTAGGGTAGCGCGCCTGCCTTGTAAGTGCTACAGCGCGAATTAATTTCCCGTCCGGGGAGAACTTCATCCTAAACAGATATAAGATTCGTTCTCGGGATGGTTGGCTTTTTCATCCTGTCTTTCTTTCTTTAATTTTAGGACAATATTATGACCTATCTTTTTTTACATGTCCGCCACTGGCACTCGTTTTCTACTAATATGTGGACTATCAGACTAATCATGAAGTACCTGCATTGATAACACGGTAATTTTCTGCATTTTATCAGGTTAAGAATTTACATACAAGACGTTTGAGATTTTTTTTTTTTTTTTTTTTTTTTTATGTAAAAATCAATAAAGAGGAAAAAAACATACTTCATAAAAGAAAAAAAAATCTACATAATATTGTTGTCCACTCTCCACTAATAAAAGACACAGCATATCAAACACCACAGCATATTATTAAACAAAATATTCTACTAATAACAGCATAATATGAAACAAAACATCTTGAAGACAATTGTATAGAAATTTTGTATGTTACTTTCCGTATTCTTTGTGACATGATTGAGTTTTTCAGTAGAATGAAGTTCCCACGATTGGCAAAAATCGTTTCCCCTTAAGAGGTTTTTATACCTAGAGGGAACTGTAACTGTTGAGGTCTTATCGTCCCGAAGTCGATGAGAGGAAGATAGGATAGAGAAAGCCCACCGTTCCGAGAACGAACCTTAATCCAGCCACTCACTATCAGATAGACCCGACGACAGGTACACTTGATCAGGCCTACCTGATAGTATGTGTGCTTATCAGGTATCAGGTAGACATAACGGACGGACCTTTTCAGCCGTACCTGTCAGGTCTACGTGATAGTGACTGGCTGGGCTCTTACGTTCTACTCTCCAAGCTAACTAGGCTGACCATGTTAACCCTTTTGTGTCACACTCGCTTGAATCTTGTCACTAATCCCATTTCTTTTCTCCTCACCAGATGCCGCTGAGTTTAGAGTGCGCGCGCAGCATGACCAAGATGGCCGGCTGTCCCATGTGCCAGGGCTACCAGAATTTGAAGCCTTGCTACAACTATTGTGCCAATGTGGCGCGCGCAGCATGACCAAGATGGCCGGCTGTCCCATGTGCCAGGGCTACCAGAATTTGAAGCCTTGCTACAACTATTGTGCCAATGTCATGAAGGGCTGTGTGGCTTTCCAGTCCGAGCTGGACCATGAGTGGAATGTATTTGTAGGTAAGCAACTAAGTAATAATCGATATGTTTGATTGATTTAACGTCACTGTAAGCTTATCCAGTCCGAACTGGACCATGAGTGGAATGTATTTGTAGGTAAGTAACTAAGTAATAATCGATATGTTTGATTGATTTAACGTCACTGAAAGCTTAACTCCATACACAAGAAGCCCAGTTTGAAGCTTATAGTGTGTCCAGATCAATGTGGCAGCAAAAAAATAGGCATTGTTGCCAAACATGTCACATGTGCAACGGTAGAGAATCTCTAAAACCCCCTTTTTTTTTTTTTTTTTTTTTTTTTTTTTTTTTTTTGTCGAGAACATTTGCTGCATAGGTGGAAAAAGTTTGAAAAATCGCCGTATAAAAACCTGTTGCTTCAACCGGTGACTTTTCAAACGCTAAACACTTGTTGATTCAACCGGTGACTTTTTAAACGCTCTTGTTGACTCGAAAAGTGCGTATCCCTTTCTAATAAATATAGGTATACTTAGGTAGGAATTTTTTAATTTATATTCATGTTTTCGTTTGGAAAAAAAATTCTAAGAAATTTTGCAGAACAAGACAACATTGATTATTTGGTAGGTTTATATTAGACATCCTATGTATTAAATACCTAGTATCCAATAATAATAAAAACGGTAAGAATAATGTTAAGACAACATTGCCCAAATAAAACTATCTTGACGTTCGCGCACCAACGAACTCGCATTTATCTATCGATGAACTTCACCAAAAATTAAAAATGTCCTAAAAAAACACATTGTAAGGTGAAAAATTAATTGCGGGGCGAAGTTAATACCAGACGCATTTTCCGACCTTTGATATTTCAGACAAGGGACTAACAAAATTTTTTACCCATAAGAAAAACCAATCTGGCCAAAAAATTAAGTATAGAAATGAAAAATTAGGTTTTTTATGTCTATCCTTTTTAGCCCCTACTTGTTTTGCAAAAATTCCCATTTTAAAAAAATTAAGCTGTGATCACTCTTTTTCTTCTTTTTGTAATAAAATAATATTGTAAATTGAATTCCTATAATAATCATTGTACATTTTCTATTTTTATAATAAAAAAACAACAATATTTGTAGTCTTTTTTCCAGGAAAAAAATATAATTAACAAAAATAAATAAATGTTGTACATAAACTATTATGAAAATAATTCTGGTGCTGTTTCTTTTCTTCCCCTCAAGAGGTTGGATCGAAGGAACTGAAGCTCAGTCAGTCTGTATATGGCCGTTTTTATTTCGTACCAATGAAACAACTGCTACATTAGGCGCATGTGATCTGTGTCGTAGCATGCCCATCCCGTAGTATGCCTCTCATCAGATGGGCGAGAAGAGACACAATACTTCCCAGTTGGGTGCTGGGTCATCACGAGAACACCAGAAAGTACCCCGTCGCAATATTTGCAATTGAAAAACGAGTGCAAATTTTTGTCAATGGTGGGATTCGAACCCGGGACCTTCTGCATGGCAAGCAAGCGCGTTACCACTGGGCTGACCGTGCCCTCATTATCATTTTATTCAACGATCTTTACCCCTATAAACTCACCATCCTTGCCCCGTGAGCTCTTCATATTCAAGTAGTAATGTCTAATGTAATAATACTCTTAACAAATTGTAAAATACTAAAAATACGAATAAATATAATTATTATTACAATACTCATAGCAGGGCCGTATCCAGGATTTTACTTAGGGGGGTGGAGGTGCTCCAAATTTTCAAAGTCTAGCCTATAGTCTTTTTCTGCGCCTTTTCCCGTGTTCAGGCGGGGTCGGCATTTTTCTTCAGCCTCTCAATCAACCGTAACCAAATGTCAGCTGACATTTGGTTTTGGCTACAAATTTTACGAGCGGATGCCCTTCGCACTCAACCTTTGCTATTTCTTTAGCAAAGGAAATTCAGGCTGGTATAGGTACTTCTTGTTTAAAGTCCCCCAGCCAGACTGAGCTGGTCTATTCCCTGTTTCACACAGTAATAGTAGTAGCCTACTGCTGGAGTAAAGGGACTTTTCAGTCCTATGCGAGCAGTATAAATAAGCACTATTACTATTACTATCTGCCTCCTCATATTCACCTCACCCAGCCTGAGTGGGCCGGGGAAAAGCCAGCAGCGCCCGGTTGCCCAAATGATAACACATCCGGATACCATCAACGCGAAACGTTACTTAACTTCAGTGATCCCTTGGGAACTGGTGTGTTCAACGTTCTATCCGCCGCTGGCGTATTTAAGGAGTGTGTTTGAGAATAAAATAAAATAATAGTAATAAAAACGTTCCACCAGTGTGTTATTGCTTCGCAAAGTCATATCAGCTGAGTTTTGCCATCTCTTAATAGCCCATTACCTACTTGTGATATAATATCAAATTGAAGCCTGCTAGTAAAAAATAATTTGCTGATAACCTCTTCAACTTACTGACTATCAGGAGTATCAAGTCTGCCAGGGCTGTATTTAGGGAGGCCGAGGGGCCCGGGCTCTTCCCTCGAGCTTCATTTTTCTCCTTTACTGTAGGCCAGACTCCGAAAATTTAAAAATTTGGAGCATCCCCCCGGTACATCACTGTTTGGACTCTCTCTCCCCCCTCGAAAAATCCTGGAAACGACCCTGAAATCTGCAGATGAGATGCAGACAGTACTGACTATCAGTCTGCTATTATAGACTATAGACAGTACTAAAGGTTATCAACAGTCCCGACTTATCACCTTAGAACTGTTCAATAATAGCGGTATTTAGAACAAAGCTCTGTTTGTAAAGGATAGGTTAGGTTTTCTGAGAATTTAGGCGAGGTTAGGTATTTCTGGCCTTATCAAAATCAAAAGTAGAAGTATCAACACGAGAACACCAGAAAGTAACCCGTTGAAATATTTGCAATCGAAAAACGAGTACAAATTTTTGTCGACGGTGGGATTCGAACCGGGGACCTTCTGCATGGCAAGCAAGCGCGTTACCACTGGACCAACCAGAGTTACAAGCCAGAGGCGCAAGGCGCAACCCTCCAGGCTACCTAGGCGGGCTTTATTTATTTTATTGTTTTATTTAGACTGTCCAATTAAGACATGAATAAAAAGAACAAGTAATAAACGAAATGCTGACCAATTTCCTCGATTTCCCTTTCCAGACAACGCAGGCAGCAGCTACACTCCCTCCTCTTCCTCTCCCCCTCCCCCGTCGCCCCCCTCTCATCCGGACATAGCTCACATTGACCTCTCCCTTACTCCCTCCTCAACTCTCCCTCCCACAAACCCGAACCAAGACAACACCCATCGTGTTAACATGGGAATGGACGACAACGGACAGGACCAGAACGTGATACCCGTGGTTCCCGTGACCTCACGACCTCTCGACGACAACCATGAGGATAACAACCTCAGTCCGGTGTCAGGATTCAAAAGCTGGTCTATTCCCTGTTTAAAGTCCCCCAGCCAGACTAAACTGATCTACTCCCTGTTTAAAGTCCCCCAGCCAGACTAAACTGATCTACTCCCTGTTTAAAGTCCCCCAGCCAGATTCCAAATTTTCGGAGTCTATCATATACTAAAGGAGATAAGTTCGGTCCCCCCCCCCTAAATCCCGCCCTGACTTGTAGTAATGTTTTTACTGAAGATACGCTAGGGTTGATAGTTGGAGAGAGGATAATATCATGTTGGATTGAAAACTTCACCTGTTGTCCTTTCCTTGAGTTAAAGTTACAACGCATATAGTGCCAGCAAACTAGTGGCGTAGCCTACGCCTTATTCTTCTTAAAAGAAAAGAAGAGGTTTGACAGAGGGAACTGTAACACTGGAGGTCTTATGGTTCCGAAATTGAAGATAAAATAAAGGATTACACCAGCCACCCACTATCAGGTACACCTGAGCAGGTCCGCCTGTTAGGTCTCATTGATATCTGATGAGCACAAGCACTATCAGGGTATTAAGGAGACCTGACAGGTACTGCTGAAAAACCTAGTTACACAGCTTAGTTGGTAGCGCGTCTGCCTTGTAAACGTTTCAATTCTGGCCCGGGTCGGATTTTATCCTGAACGCATAATGTTCATTCTCGGAACAGCTGGCTTCCTCCTATCCTCTCTTCCTTCTCTCTTCGATTTTGGGACAATAAGACCTTAGCAGTTACAGTTCCCTCTGTCAAACCTCTTGAAGAAAAAAATACTCCCTGTTTAAAGTCCCCCAGCCAGACTGAGCTGGTATACTCCCTGTTTAAAGTCCCCCAGCCAGACTGAGCTGGTCTACTCCCTGTTTAAAGTCCCCCAAACAGGGTGTCACACAAACATACAGGTAGACCTGACGACAGGTACACCTGATCAGGTCTACCTGATAGTGTGTGCACTGAGAAAAAAAAGGTGACAGGGTGCCACAAGTCTAGGGTGGAAGAACTCTATTATTGGGTTACTCCCCCTGATTTAGGCTGTTGGAATGCTATATTATATTGTCGAGCTTCCCGATATAGAGTTCAATATTAGAGTGCCGCAACCCAGTCACCCGATTGGGCTGTCGGCACCCCATTTTTTTTCTCGAGTGTGCTCATCAGGTGTCAGGTATACCTGATCGGATATTCCGTCAGTACCCCTCTTCCTCTCCCCCGCCCCCCTCCGTGCCCTACGCCCCTGACTCGAGCTCTGAAGATGATATTAGTGAACCTGCGTCCCCTGGCACTGGTGAGTTTGACATTTTAAATCGATTTTCCCCCTTTTTTTTTCTCAACTGCTTTCAAATTACTTCGATGAACACACATGGTGGATTTCACCAATGACTTAATGAGAGATTTCACTAATGGGAAAATTTTTAATGATCCAAAACGGAGTTTTTGAAAACTCCTCCCTTTTGGATCATTAAAAGCTCCTTTTTGGATTATTAAAAATTCTCCTATTAGTGAAAGCTCTCATTAGGTCATTAGATAAATCCACCAAGAGTATTTTAGATCCGCCCCGGGATTCAAACCAATCACCTCCAGGTTGAGAGTTAGTCCTAAACTTTCGGCCACAGAGAAGTTACAAGCCCGAGGCGCAAGGCGCAACCCTCCAGGCTACCTAGGCGGGCTTTATTTATTTTATTGTTTTGTTTAGACTGTCCAATTAAGACATGAATAAGAAGAACAAGTAATAAAAAGGAATTTTAATTGTGTTAAGCATATTTAAATGCTTGTCACAAACATCGTTCCCCGATTATTTCACCTAGATAAATTTTATGACATTACTTGGACTCGAACCGCCAACCTCCAGATCCAAAGTCCAACGCGTTAACAACTGCACCACTGAGGTTGG
>NW_007377507.1:148234-165614 GCF_000475195.1 Diaphorina citri
GAAAAAGAGAAAGCGAGAGAGAGAGAGAGAGAGAGAGAGAGAGAGAGAGAGAGAGAGATATCTGTGTATGACTATTAAAATCGGACAAAAAAAACTTGTACTGAGAGTTTCAAGACTTACCTAAAAAATTATAGATACACAAATAATTTTATTAATAATTATTTAATTATACTTTGAAAATGACTTATATGTACGTACAAAAAACGTATACAACGCATATACATACAAAGATAAATTTTAATTTGTCATTCGGATTAGTCTCAGATAAATAATATTTATACAAAAGATTGATTCAGTAATTTAATTGGACCCAATATTTTTTATGTATTGTGATTTTTCTTCCTTTTTTTTCAATCAAGTGTTTGCGTGAAATCATGTCTGTTTGCGCTGCACTTTTTATGACTTTATTCCAATCGAATTTTGCAATGCATTTTTTTCCAGTCGAAATTTTGCAGCAGCTCATACCCGATTTTTTTAATAGATTTTTTTCCAAGCATTTAGTTTTGTTTTTGAATAAATAATTCAAATCCATGAAATAAGCAGACATAAATTCTAAAAATAAAGCTAGTCCATTGATTTGGGGTTTTCTCTTTCTTAATATGTGCTACTGCTTTTGTTAAGTAAAACATACGTATTACACTATTACAGAATGTCGAATGCATAAGACCTTTTTTTTCTATCAAAACCACAAAATTGGGCGATTGCTTTTTTTCCCTTACGTTTTCCGACTATCCAAGTCAAACAACGAATGTTTTTTGTATAATGTGTATTGAATTTTAATAATCCTTTTTCTTGTGTATATTTGAATTGTTGTATATAAACTGTAAAATATGCATTACAGGCTGGTCAATTGGCGAAATATTTTAGGTACAAAGTTTTTCCTGGTCAAGAGGGTCGCCTGGTAATCAGGAGGGCGTGGGTTCTAAGTACAAGTAGTGCTTTATTTAGTTTAGACTGTCAGCTTAAAACAGTTATATCCCAGCCTAGGTGACTAGGTATGAAATTTGTCAAAATAATTTGAGAATTTTACCTCAATAGTAGTAGCCTACTGTTAGGGTAAAGGGACTTCTTGAAGTCTTTAGTCCCATTCGAACAGAAATAGAAAGTAAAAATAAGCCTCTTGAAGAAAAAAATCACTTGGTTCAAAAATGATTCCGCCACTGGCCGGAATCGATCAAGGTCCCCTGTGACTCAGAGTCGTGAACTCTAAAGCTGACTGGTACACAATGACATATTTGCCTGATAGAAGTCTTAGCATGCTAATTCCATTTGCAGATACCAATTATCTCTATTCAAATTACTGTTAGCTATTGTTGATTACCTACGCCTCTTGCTTGTGATTACTAGCATTAAACTTTAACGTCATGGCTTGGCGTCAGAAAAAAGCAATTTTCCGGTAGATTTTCTTTAGAACGTGATGCTCAATTAAGAACATTAATTTTTCTGACTGCAACGAGTTGCGTGAATATTTTATAGTATGAATGAACTTTTTCGTGAACTTATTCAAGTCACCTTTGAATATTAACTCCATACCCGGTGAATTAATCACGGGCATGATACACCCTAGGAATGTTACATATCATACCCTGCATAGCTGACTCAAAACTCAAAACCCACCGTGTATGGACAAATGAAACTTTCAGAAGACATGGAATTGTGTTCGAAATCCGCTCGGCTCCGTAAATGCTTGATATTATAATAATAGTGCTCATACTGCTCGCATAGGACTGAAAAGTCCCTTTACTCCAGCAGTAGGCTACTACTTTGACTACCAAATTCTCAAATATATTGATGATAAAATTCCATACCTCGGCTGGGATTGAACCCACGCTCTCCTATTTACCAGGCGAGCGCCTTGACCACTACACAACCGAGGCAGAAAATATCTACAGATGCATCGACATTACATTCTCTACTTTTATTACACAACAAAGTCCCCTTAATGTTGACATGGAATTTATTACCTGGTCCAACAACATTTTAGACGGCCACAGAAAGGTAGCTTTGAACCTTTTGTTTGATGGTTGTACAATATATTAGACGTTACTGGAACAAACATTGTTTGTCGTTGTCTTTTGTTGTTGAACAACACAACTCTCATTGTGAACCCAAGTCAGTACTTTACAATTTACCACAAAGTACATAGGTATGTACTTGTACCTACTACAAAGAGACCTATGTAGGTACCTATTTACAACAAAATAAGTATACCCACAGCCCACTGTCACAGCTAGGATACTTTCATTATTCGAGCAACCCCCGTGCTCCCATTAGTGAAATCTCTCATTAAGTCATTGGTGAAATCCACCATGTGTGTTCATCGAAGTAATTTGAAAGCAGTTGAGAAAAAAAAGGGGAAAAACGATTTAAAATGTCAAACTCACCAGTGCCAGGGGACGCAGATTCACTAATATCATCTTCAGAGCTCGAGTCAGGGGCGTAGGGCACGGAGGGGGGCGGGGGAGAGGAAGAGGGGTACTGACGGAATATCGTGTCCTCATCGTCATCAGGGCCTCCCCATCCTGAACCCGAGCCTGCCAGGGCGATAGTTTCTTCTGTAAGAACAAGAGAGATAGAGGTATGTTAGAATATGTATACTTAAAATAAAAAATATGTATATGTATACTTAAAATGTCAAATAAAAAATTACAATTACAATAGGATAGAACAGGGCTGCCCAACCGGTCGATCGCGGATTGATTTCAAATCGATCCCGACCAGCACACCCAGCAATGTTTGAACCTGACAATATCATCTTATATAATATAGCATTCCAACAGCCTAAATCAGGGGGAGTAACCCAATAATAGAGTTCTTCCACCCTAAACTTGTGGCACCCTGTCACCTTTTTTTTCTCAGTGCACACACTATCAGGTAGACCTGAACAGGTGTACCTGTCGTCAGGTCTACCTGTATGTTTGTGTGACACCCTGTATTTGATTTTGTTTCAGTGGATTTCATCTCACCCTGTAGAATAAATGACACCAAGCTGGGAGACTGCATTATCAAACAACTTACCGGACTTCAACCCTATCTAGTCAAAGGTAAGAAAAGAATATGCCCTATTTATACTGCCAGAATGAGACTGAAAAGTCCCTTTACTCCCGTAGTCTATTTTTTTTCAAGAGGTTTGACAGAGGGAACTGTAACTGCTATGGTCTTATCGTCCCGAAATCGAAGAGAGAAGGAAGACAGGATAGGAGAAAGCCAGCCGTTCCGAGAACAAACATTATCCCATCAGGATAAAATCCGCCCCGGGCGGGAATCGAACCCGCGGCCTAGCGCTTACAAGGCAGACGCACTACCAACTAAGCTAACTAGGCTGGCATCCCGTAGTCTAAACAAGGTCTTATGTTTTTAGAACATTTTTTTTTTTAATCTATAAATCTACATCGTTTGCGGGTTCGTTTCTTGCCCAGGGCGGATTTCATCCGAAACAGATAAGGTTCGTACCTCTTACATAGGTAGAATATGAATACGACTATAAGGGTAGATATAGGCACTAAACTTATCCTAGCCATCAATGAAACTGTGGCCGATAGCCAATGGCTATCTGTACTAATTATAAACTTCTAGCTTCTAGTCTTCCAAAGGTGAATCGTTAGCCAGCCTAGTTAGCTTAGTTGGTGGCGCGTCTGCCTTGTAATCGCTAGGTCGCGGGTTCGATTCCCGCCCGGGGCGGATTTTATCCTGATGGGATATTGTTCGTTCTCGGAACGGCTGGCTTTCTCTTAGATATGAGATATTGGCACGTTTCTTATCACGTGAGAAATGATTATTATTGATCTCCTGATAGTCTTAACAATTATCATACAATACCCAATCATCGTAAATTTAAAGTGTGTGTAACAAGTAAAAAACCCGAAATGAAATAAAAATAGTAATACCTTAACAATAACCACAGGTAATACAGCACAATTAAATATAATTATCCAGTAGGTTGGTACAGTACCTACATACATCAAAGCTGGAAACATACTACCCCTGGACCGTGTAAAGCTCAGACACTAAGGTCTGAGACTTGAAAAAGTCATTTCTAAATCCAAACCAAATGCCAAACTGTCTAGTTGAAACGTAGACCTCACTATCATTCGGTCAGTTATCATAGGTAGGTCTTTTTATTATCTACCAAGTTACCAAGTAGATGGGTATCTCTATCTACCTTGGTAAACCTTCTTTTCTACATATGTACCTACACTTAGGTAAGTGCCTTCACAATCTTGACAATCTTCATAAGTAGGTACCTAGGTATTACAAATGGCCTTGTTGCTAAATTGAGCAAAAACAATAATTCTAATCTTCTTCTGTGGAAAAATAACAATTATTAAAATAATGATTTATGGTTGATTTATGTAGAAAAATACAAAACCTTCAACAAAAATAATAATAGGTATATGCACCTACCTACCTACTTACCTAGGTATAGGTACCCATCTAACTAGCCATCTGCCATGATACCTATTGGCATTAGGAAAATAGAAGAAGACGAAGAACAAGAAGAAGAAGAAGGAGCAGAAGAAAAAGGAAGGAGGAGGAGGAGTAGAAGACAACAAAGATGACATCTATTTATTTATACCGACCTATAACCTACCTCACTACTATGAAATATTGAGGTAGGTCTGGTAGGTAATCGGACTAATGATAGGTAACAGTAATCTGGTATAGGCAGGTAATAGTAATTTATAGAGTAATACGAGTAGGTACTTAGGTACGTGTAGATAATTCATCTTACTTACAGAAAATAGTCAAAGTGACTCTGGTTATTCAGTGTTATACCTGATTATACTTTTATTATCATTATTATTGTTTTTTTTTTTTTTAAAAAAAATTATTTTTTATTTAGGTAAGTTCACCCCAGGCGGGAATCGAACCCGCGACCTAGCGCTTACGCTACCTTCAGAGTAACTAGGCTGGCTTGAGCCTTAGCTTTGTCTTCATGGCTAGTAAGAGTAGTAAGTAGTTGTCGCATGACCTAGTATTTATATTTACTTACCAATCAATTTGTTACGTAACTACATATTTTACATAATGCAATAAATAGAATATAAGACGTCATTTGTTTATACTTATCGAACTAAAAAGGAAAAAAGCCTTTTTATGGCCGGGTCCACAAAGTGAGTTTAAACTCTTTGAGTTAAACTCTTGGATTAAGTAATCTGATGGGCTGAAATTTTTGATTATATCTTTTTAAAGAGGTTTCATGGAGGGACGATAAACTTAACGATGCAGTTAAGGTTTTATTGTCCCGAAAGCGAGGAGAAGGAAGACAGGATAGAAGAAGCCATGTCGTTCCGAGAACAAACATTATCAGTACAGGATAAAATCCGCCCCTGGCGGGAAAAACGCGCTACCAACCAAGCTAACAAGGCTGGCACTCAGAAGTCTAAACAAGGTCTTACGTAATTTATGGATTAGGTACTTTATGTGTTCTACGAATAATGGAAGTATCAAATCAAATCATGGTATCTTTGTGTAAAGCAGAGAGCTTTCTCACAACTTTGTGGGTATCACAGTATTACAAGTCCTTTCATTTACTCAATCATCATATTTATTATCGCTCGTCTCTTCGACTTGTAATGCCGCCACTGGTCGCTACTCGATTAAAGTAGCTACTCCATTGTCCTCACGAGGCTGAGTGCAGCGATGATTGGGTATTGTATGATAATTGTTAAGACTATCAGGAGATCAATAATAATCATTTCTCACGTGATAAGAAACGTGCCAATATCTCATATCTAACTAATAAATTAACACAGTCACTGCCATTGCCAAAATGTGCTGCTAGCAGCATTTAATATTTTTCAATTTTTTATTTTACTTTATTTATTTATTTAAGAGGTTTGGTTGATGGAACTGTAACAACGGAGGTCTTATAGTCCCGAATTCGAAGAGAGAAGGAGGAGAAGATAATAGAAAGCCAGTCGTTCCGAGAACGAACCTTATCTGTTTAGGATAAAGTTCGCCCTAGGCGGGAATCGAACTCGCGACCTAGCGTTTACAAGGCAGGCGCGCTACCCTGCCTGCAGGCTAATTAGGCTGACTTTACTGACTTATTCCTGTTAAGTTATTCTTTGGAAATATAAAGCTTTGGTTGAAATGTAGGCTGGCTTTTTATAGCGTGTGTCTCGGGCCTAATACTAACTGAAAGACCTAAAGCATATGAGTAACCGCTCATTTCACATAGGTGGATATATTAACTTCAATAAACCAGTACCTACCTTGCGAGATCTCAATACCATCCACCAAGCTACCTTTACGATACACCGGATTGGTAGTTAGGTACAGCTTACAGCAGAACCAGATAGGTGCTCCACCAGAGATACAACATACAACTCGTCTAGTTACAGTCAGTCCAAACCAGAAAAGTCACCATCGCAGACGAAAAATAAAATTCTGAAAAAGTGTTCTTTTTGTTCGTTTTTAAATTAAAATAAATTCGCGAAATTAAATATTTGAATTTTTTTCTAGTGTGAGTAAAAAAAAAATCCGTTCATAGTTAGCAGCTTTTTTTCTGGTTATTCTCATTTAAAATCAACCCACCGAATCAAACCGTTAAAAAAAATAATAATAAAATAAAATAAAAAACCAGTCTTGAATAATTTAAATTCGCTAACCATTGATTGGACATTTGGACTTCTTTAATAGTGGACCTGTTAAACCATTTTTAACCTACGTTGTTAACCCGGTATTACCTAAGTTAAACCGGAGTCACCTACTTTAAACCGGAGTTGCTTAGCTTTCGACGGCCCGAGTCGTCAGTGTCCATTGGTCATTTAGCGGCTCCACTGCAGATATGTACAAAATAATACTGCTCTGTTCCCTCAACATATGGATTGTTTCATCTGCTACTTGTAAGTAAATCCTTTGATTACTGAATTTATTGCCTGGTTTTCAAAAAAAAAAAAAAAAAGTGTTTTGAAAATCTGGTGAATCCAAGGGATCCACTAGGGATAAGGAATCCAATAAAAGAAGTAAAAGATGTCGATCGGCCGTTCCCTCTCGAAAACGGCCGTTCCTTTTGGAGGCACCTTTACAGTTCCCTCTCGAAAAAAACCCTCTCTATTCGCTACTCAGTTCTTACCAATAAAATATTGCTACACTTTATTGCACTCCCGCATGCACTTTGGCTACAGTAAGCAATGTAAAACCGAATCCAAGGTCCTTGTAACCTTTCAACCTTTTCACAGCTAAAGATCTTAGAAGTTAGACACACAGAGACAATTGTAGATTATTTATTTTATTTCATATGGTCATTTCGCCAGTTATCTCCCTACAGAGCATCATCAGCAAAAAAAAAAAGTTCTATCTTGTACAGGTAGCTAGGTAGGTACATATGAAAAAGTATTGATACAAATAAATAAATAAATAATTAACCAATACGAGATCACTGACTCTTTCAAGGTTAACATGATCCAATCAGCCACCGATAGACACTGATAGTTGCTCTGCAAGTACCACACAGAATGGTACCTTCTATATCTACCCATATGGTATTATGAAAGATTTCTTACTCACATATGTAAATAATTACATGAAGTAATCTTAGGCCAGCCACTCACTATCAGGTACACCTGACAGGTACTCCTCATCAGGTATACCTGACACCTGATGAGCACACTCGAGAAAAAAACTAAGGTGCCGGCAGCCCAATCGGGTGACTGGGTTCCGGTACTTTAATATTGAACTCTATATCGGGAAGCTCGACACTATAATATAACATTCCAACAGCCTAAATCAGGGAAAGTAACCCAATACTAGAGTTCTTCCACCCTTAACTTGTGGCACCCTGTCACCTTTTTTTTTCTCAGTGCACACACTATCAGGTAGACCTGATCAGGTGTACCTGTCGTCAGGTCTACCTGTATGTTTGTGTGACACCCTGTATTTGATTTTGTTTCAGTGGATTTCATCTCACCCTGTAGAATAAATGACACCAAGCTGGGAGACTGCATTATCAAACAACTTACCGGACTTCAACCCTATCTAGTCAAAGGTAAGAAAAGAATATGCCCTATTTATACTGCCAGAATGAGACTGAAAAGTCCCTTTACTCCCGTAGTCTATTTTTTTTCAAGAGGTTTGACAGAGGGAACTGTAACTGCTATGGTCTTATCGTCCCGAAATCGAAGAGAGAAGGAAGACAGGATAGGAAAAAGCCAGCCGTTCCGAGAACGAACATTATCCCATCAGCTTAGTTGGTAGGATAAAATCCGCCCGGGCGGATTTTATCCTACCAACTAAGCTAACTAGGCTGGCAAAAAAGATCTTTTATTTTCACTGCCCTGACGCAAAGACCAGTCCCTATAATATTTGGTTCATCTACTACACCTCAAAGTTTCCATTATTTTCCCTCAAGTCAAACCATTTTTTTTTTATCAAACAATGTAAAACAAATTCAAACAATACCAACTTGGTAAAACTCTCACCCTGCCTCCTCCCCTGATAACGAACGTGTGAAGTGCTGAAGTTCAGTAGAATCATTTCAGCTAAGGTTACACTTCTTGCTGATAGTCAAACTCAGTCCAGCTTTAGTCCAGATTGATTGACCCGAAGAAGAGAGTTGTGATTCTGAGTTGTGGTAATTTTGAGTTGTGACTAGTTCGGAAGAAAATTAGGACTTTATCTGTGTGTTGTGCCGTCGTTAATGGTCGATTATGCCGCTGCAAAAGGTGAGTGAGAGTGCCTTTTCTGGGATTTTTACTTTTTTATAGTTCTTTAGTGTGCTGTGTCGTTTTGGCAAGCCAAACTTTGGGCAGTTCGTCACGTCAATACATTTTTATTGACTAGGTATTTCTCTTCAAAGTAATTAGAAAGTATTGCAATCGGTCCAAATTTTCAAAATCGGGAAATGGGTGGAAAAATTCATTTTAGGGTCCCCTGATTCCGAAAAAGTGGTTTTTATCCAAATGGTCTGTCTGTACGTCTTAAAAAAAAAAAAAAAAATAAAAAATAATAAAAAAAAAAAAATCAAATATATACATCACCTATCTTTTCCCTAGGTATCTCATTAAAAAAAATTTCCAAGTTTTTTCCAAGAAGCTTCATTTGATATGTAGGTATCTCCATCAGCATCCAAGGGCTACATGAATAAATTTCACACAAAGCTCTAGTCGAGAGTCTTCTACATAAATCTGGAATTCTATATTCTAGTTTGAAACTTTGAAACAGGTACCCATATGTACTATGTGGTTTGTAGTATGTCTCCAATAATGGTGATTATAGGTATTATAGATTGGAGATTACCTAAACACAGGTAGGTAGGTACTGATGCTAGTGTTGGGAATAATCGATTATGATAATCGATTAATCGATTATTATTGATAATCGTAATCGTAATCGATTATAAAAATAACGAAAGTATAATCGATTATGAAAAATAATCGGAAAATCACATTTTGGTATTTTTGCCATTTTCAGTCGATTTTTGCAATTTTTCGCTCATTCTCTAATAAACGGAACAACAAACATTTCTAATTTCCAATTCTAATTCTTTCCTCTTGAACTTTTTTTTCCTTGTTGCATGAAAAATATTTAACATGTATATCATTAGGTATGTAATTTATGTGTATTACCTATATCTTATAGGTATGAGGTTAAATAGAAGGAACTGGACCATCAGTCTATCATTAGGTATGTAATTTATGTGTATTACCTATATCTTATATGAGGTTAAATAGAAGGAACTGGACCATCAGTCTAAGGCTAAGGTCTTATCGTAGTTATCGCCCTAAAGCAGAAGAGGGAATGATAGGATAGAAGAAAGTCAGCCGACCACAAACACCACAAACTTTATCTGATAATGATAAAATTCACCCTGAGGCCTGAATGGGAATCCAACCCGCCAATCAGCACTCTCATGACATTTGTGACACCCTCAATAGATGAGCTATTAGTAAGCTACTCTTAGTTCAGTCATTAGTCTTTTTTAAAAAAAAAAAAAAAAAAAAAAAAAAAAAAAAAAAAACATCAGGAAATATTCTAAAATATGGCATTATGGTAGTCTGATTCCATTACTCAAACGTATAATCTTTTTAACTGAAGTTAAGAAAAATCATTTATTTTATTTTCAAATTTATAATTTTGCAATTCAATTTCAAATAAGCTAAATCTTTTTGTCCCTCAAAATCAGAGCACAGTTTAGTTAAAGTCACTCCATTACATACTTTACCAAGTAGGTCAGTTCACTTTAGAAAAAATTCATACAATCCCCTATCCCGAATTTACATTAAAATTTAGAATCATATTCTTTAATTAACTACACAGAAATAATTCATTTGTATACCTAGAATACCTATTTTGTATTACGATACAGGCTGGTCACTTGGTTAATCAAAAATTCATATGGTGTAAAAGTTAGGGTAAAAGAACACTCAAATAAGCATCATTCAATAGGATAAGGAAAGTCGTGTGATGTTCACACCAGATTTTTATCTTTTGGTAAGGGTCATAACCATCTGCTCTGAGTCTCTGAGAAGTGAGAAGCCTTCATAACCGCGGTCAAGGTAGGTACCGAAAAAATTGGTTATGTACCTGGGTAAGTAAAGTTTTTTTGCTAGGTACCTATTTTTTTTTTTTTTTTTTTTTTTTTTTTTTTAAATTTTTTTTTTTGTGTCTTTTTTTTTTTTTTTTTTTTTTTTTTTTTTTTTTTTTTTTTTTGTCACTATTGTCTCTGTACGGGTATAACTGCTAAGCTTCCAATTGGCGGAGGTTTTTAGTTTTTATACCCTTAAATTCGGTGACAACTTTGACAAGCTAACCGTCTCTCTCTTTACATTGAGTGACCTCACCCAACCTGAGGGGTCACCCATCCAGGTATGAACCATGCTTTACATTGCTAAGTTTTTTTTTTAATCAATCAAATTTGTTTTCGTCTCCTTTTTTCTTTCTTCTTTTAAAAAGTCTTACTTAATTGACAGTGATACCTGACCATCTTCGTCGTTCTTTCTCATTACAGCCGACACGATGGTGACGGTCAAAGGTCTGTTCTCCGACAAGAACAAGGACGGTACAAAGTACTATCACCTGGATAAGATCGATCTGACCGAAC
The DNA here is from genome assembly GCF_000475195.1 of Diaphorina citri. Classification (NCBI taxonomy): domain Eukaryota; kingdom Metazoa; phylum Arthropoda; class Insecta; order Hemiptera; family Psyllidae; genus Diaphorina; species Diaphorina citri. The sequence goes on from NW_007377507.1 coordinate 159,282, forward strand.
TGAACATCAAGAACGCCAAGATGTCCGTGGCCAAGGCTTTCAATAACAACAGGATACTGCGTAAGTGCCCATTTGTTGACCGATCCGATATGAGGTCCGATTTTTGAACTCGACGATTCCGCATGTTATTTTTTTATTTGTATTTATTAAAGTGTTCTAAATTTTGGATGTTTGTAACACGATAAGTCCCGAAATCGGATAAAAAATTGGTACCTATTTTTTTTAAATTTTCTGATGAGTAAATGCGAGTTTTAATTAACTCGACGATTTTTCTGTGACTATCCTGAATGGTTGTGTGCTGGGATAACCCTCGGACAGCTAATCCGATTTTAACCAAGTTCATTTTCTTCTGTAGATAGATACTTAAAGGAAATTTTGCTGGCTACTATTTTTTTAATATAGGTACCTATTGTTTTCTTTTTATGGGTCGGGGTTGTGTAGGCACCCTACTACATACTAGTGTTTTTTAGGTCACTAGATTTCTCTTTATGAAAACTCGAAAAGTCATTTCCTACTTTCCATTTACGATTCTGTCTTCGTTTCCAGTGGAAGCTACCAACCTATTCCTGAAGGAAAACGGACAGGAGGTTCTCAAAGTGATGATGCCTCAGTTGAAAGTGAAAATCGCCAACCAAATCAGAAAAGTGGTCAACCACGTCCTACAGAATGTCGCGGCCAAGGAGCTCCTGGTCTAAATCATTCCGGGAGCCGGGAATCTTCCTCGGCACGATTAATTATACTTTCCATTACCTACGTGTGGGCCGGGAGACGGAAAATCACGCACCTCCCGGAACGCTTCATTATACTTCCCATTACCTATATCAGTTTACAGTTAATAGAAAGTGTGATACAAAGTGTGGGCCGGGAGCCGGGAGTCCCTTCACGCTCCTCCCGGCACGCTTCATTATACTTTCCATTACCTAACACCTCGGGCTGCAGTTAAAAAAGGAGCTGAGAGCTGTTCCAAGAACGACTCTAAACTCCTGACTTTTTACTCCACGCGAATAAAATGCATTTTTTTTTTTTTTTTTTTTTTTTGAACGCATCCAATCTTCAGATATTTTTATTCCCCAATATAAAATATTTTTTTTTTTTTTTTTTTTTTTTTTTTTTTGTGGAGTAAGATTTGAGGGAGTTGTTCTTGACATAGCGCCCTATTTGAGAGAGAGAGAGAGAGAGACGAGGTGAGACAAACCCAACTGAAAGTTCAAATAATTATTACATAATTAAATTACAAACAAAAAATAATAAATAAAAACATAACTTGAATAAATAAATACTTATACTGCGAGAGTTGAACCCACAAACCTTGCGCTGAGAGAAGCATATTCCGTCCATACATAGGTCATTTGGCCGAGCCAAAGCCGTACACAGTACACAGCCTAACCGGGCCATTTCTAGCACAAGGGAGGGGGCCCTTACAGCATTTTTTTTTTTTTTTTTTAAATACCTTCTTCTTAGTTGGGAGGTATTTTTAGCTATAAGATATGTAGGCTCGTATTTTATTTTTTAAAAAAAAAAAAGTTGGTTCTGGTCCCCCTTCATAAGCTGGCCCTGGACAAACAGTGCCGGCTGGACCCCTCTATGGCCGGCCCTGAGTCCTAGCCTGATCAGAGCAATGTACTTATAACCTCCCTTCTGATATGGCCTCGCTCTACATGCAAGAATCTTGAATCAGTAGAATGATATAAGTTCAGAATAAGTAATAAGTTAAATACCTACGTACCAATCTAGGTACATATGTTATGTTATAATTATTATAAAGTACTGCTACAGTACACTGTTTAACTTTAAGGCACAAATGTAAATAAAATATCTATATTTTGATAGTTTTGTCAAGTTCAAATGTTTTTCATTCTCTCTTCTCTTTTTCCTTCACAAGGGGACTCGGGGTGTCAGTTTTATGAATAAACATAAAGGTTACGTACCTTACTAGAGGGTAGCAAGGTAGAAACAAGTTATTTTATTGATAGGTAAGTTGATAAAAGACATCAGAAAATGAAATTTAATGATCATAGATAGGTAGGTAATTACTAATTAAAGGTAGGTACCTACTTTGCCCATCTTCTTGCGAAAAAGTAGGTACCTACCTACCTACCTACCCAAAATAACCTGTTGCTTCTTCAGAAAATGAATTTATATAAAACGCCTGGTAAACTTTAAAATACTACGTGCAATGTATTCTCCCCAATGTCTAAAGAACGCCTTAAAAATGTATGGAGATACCACAAGCAGTGTACTTTCTGATCGGTAAACTTCGGAAGTTTTCGGTTTGGGTCGGTTTTGATGGCGTCAAAATTTGATTTTGAAATCAAAAATTTTCAAATTTCATTTTTGTGTCCTGTTTGCTGTTTGGTGGTTGAATTTTCATTATTTGTGGTCTAAATTTGTGTTTTGAGCTTCTTAAGAGCTTTATTGTAACCCCTGGGGCTTTCAAAGTTTAGTCGTACCCATCTCATTTGTCCTTGATAATGCTATATCCCAAGTTTTCAAGTGCGAGAGATCTGTGCTCCAAAATCTGAGGTCCTGGGCAAAAGCTCTTTATACTAGTAGTTTAATCAGAAAATAGAGCCCCACTAAAATGGATTTGGTTTATGGAGTGTCCAGGAAAACCTCATCCAGATCCCAACACGAGAATGAGTGGTAAGTTACAGACAGTGGACAGCCAACTATGTACTCTCTCTTTATGTCAGCATTACCCGGATGAAGAGAAATTTCCCTACTGGAGAAATTTTGAGCAATGTAGGGACTTGGGCCCTGTAGAGAAAAATGTAGAGAATTTCAAGGCATATGTATGGAATTTTTGGAAAGCTCGTCGTCCATTGGATTTGAAGCCTGCACATATGGGTACCTAACTATTAAACTTTTAAGTAGCTCAGTTTTCAAAATTGATCCAAAGGAGCCCTAGCTGTCCTGCAGTGTTTGGTAGGGAACACAATCAACTCCATGTCATGCATTACTTTCTTTTCTATTGCAGGCTTATAGAAGACAACTGTCTGATTACAATATCAACTAAGAACACAGTAGCATGGACTACTAGAACTGAAATCAATGACACGACTAACACAACATGGGCATCTCATGTGTATGTTGCCGATTTGAATGTTCCATGGCAGTATCACAAGTGAGTTTTAGTTTGTTTCTGTCTGGCTGTTCTGTCTGTTTGTTAGTTTTAGCTCTTAAAAAGGTCCCCCCCAAATGGATGTTTTGTCACCGTCTTTATTTGTATCAATGAAACAACTGCTAAATCAGAAAAGTCCCCCCCAAATGGATGTTTTGTCACAGTCTTTATTTTTTTAAATGAAACAACTGCCAAATCAGACTTTTGTGGTCAACAAACAACACAACTGAAATTTTACAGGAGTAAATTGAGATGTGGATACTTTTCAACCTCATTCCAGTATGCAAGAGTATAAACAAGGTTTATTCCATTTTTCAGGGTAATGTCCAGCAAATGGACAGTGACAACTCTCGAGTGGAACATTTACGGGACGTACATCCTCATCGGGGACTGTTCTGGAACAGTGTCTATTTACACGATGAATGATCATATGTTTAATGATTGGGTCCAGTTAGGATCTACTGTGTTTGAAGCAGAGCATATTCTTGGAGGGGCTTTCTTCCACTCGGGAAACAAGGTATACTCTTAACTATAAATTTTCTTTAATAATGATTATTATGTTGTTTTTACAAGTAAATAAGTGCCTGCCTTGGCAGCAAAGTAGTTTTGGCACTTGTCTGTTTAAGAGGAGGGTGTGGGTTCAATCTTAGCTTTTCAGAATTTTATCCTAATTTACTTCAGAAGCCTCTGGTATTAAGCTAACCTAGTTCTTACCTCCTAAGATCTCATAATTTTATTTATTCCCTCCTCAGCTAAGCTTGATGACAGAGAAGAAAGATTCGGTGTCATACTATGAGAAATTCAACTATCTCCGGTTTGCTCCCTCAGTCAGACAGAAAGGGGGTTGTGCATTGGAAGGCTGTATTGTGATATCCAAAACAGGTAAGACATATGAAAAAGTATTGATACAAATAAAGAAATTAATTAACCAATACGAGATCACTGACTCTTTCAAGGTTAACATGAATGATCCAATCAGCCAGCAGCCACCGATAGTTGCTCTGCAAGTACCACACAGAATGGTACCTTCTATATCTACCTATATAGTATTATGAAAGATTTCTTACTCACATATGTAAATAATTACATGAAGTAATCTTAGGCCAGCCACTCACTATCAGGTACACCTGACAGGTACTCCTCATCAGGTATACCTGACACCTGATGAGCACACTCGAGAAAAAAACTAAGGTGCCGGCAGCCCAATCGGGTGACTGGGTTCCGGTACTTTAATATTGAACTCTATATCGGGAAGCTCGACACTATAATATAACATTCCAACAGCCTAAATCAGGGAAAGTAACCCAATACTAGAGTTCTTCCACCCTTAACTTGTGGCACCCTGTCACCTTTTTTTTTCTCAGTGCACACACTATCAGGTAGACCTGATCAGGTGTACCTGTCGTCAGGTCTACCTGTATGTTTGTGTGACACCCTGTATTTGATTTTGTTTCAGTGGATTTCATCTCACCCTGTAGAATAAATGACACCAAGCTGGGAGACTGCATTATCAAACAACTTACCGGACTTCAACCCTATCTAGTCAAAGGTAAGAAAAGAATATGCCCTATTTATACTGCCAGAATGAGACTGAAAAGTCCCTTTACTCCCGTAGTCTATTTTTTTTCAAGAGGTTTGACAGAGGGAACTGTAACTGCTATGGTCTTATCGTCCCGAAATCGAAGAGAGAAGGAAGACAGGATAGGAAAAAGCCAGCCGTTCCGAGAACGAACATTATCCCATCAGCTTAGTTGGTAGGATAAAATCCGCCCGGGCGGATTTTATCCTACCAACTAAGCTAACTAGGCTGGCAAAAAAGATCTTTTATTTTCACTGCCCTGACGCAAAGACCAGTCCCTATAATATTTGGTTCATCTACTACACCTCAAAGTTTCCATTATTTTCCCTCAAGTCAAACCATTTTTTTTTTATCAAACAATGTAAAACAAATTCAAACAATACCAACTTGGTAAAACTCTCACCCTGCCTCCTCCCCTGATAACGAACGTGTGAAGTGCTGAAGTTCAGTAGAATCATTTCAGCTAAGGTTACACTTCTTGCTGATAGTCAAACTCAGTCCAGCTTTAGTCCAGATTGATTGACCCGAAGAAGAGAGTTGTGATTCTGAGTTGTGGTAATTTTGAGTTGTGACTAGTTCGGAAGAAAATTAGGACTTTATCTGTGTGTTGTGCCGTCGTTAATGGTCGATTATGCCGCTGCAAAAGGTGAGTGAGAGTGCCTTTTCTGGGATTTTTACTTTTTTATAGTTCTTTAGTGTGCTGTGTCGTTTTGGCAAGCCAAACTTTGGGCAGTTCGTCACGTCAATACATTTTTATTGACTAGGTATTTCTCTTCAAAGTAATTAGAAAGTATTGCAATCGGTCCAAATTTTCAAAATCGGGAAATGGGTGGAAAAATTCATTTTAGGGTCCCCTGATTCCGAAAAAGTGGTTTTTATCCAAATGGTCTGTCTGTACGTTTGTGCTTTTAAACTTTCTTTTTTTTCTCTTTTCCATGTTAGGTACATTTTCTTATTTGGTGTTGGACGTTGGTGTGTAAAGCCGAATTTAATAATTATAGGGGAAAAACGGTAATTTTTCGTAATACATAGTCAAAAGTGACAGTGCTTCATTTTGAGTAGGTATTTTGTTATTAAGATATTTTGAGAAAAAACAAGCTGGGTCCGTCCCTCCGGGAATTTTTTAGCCCGTAGTTTATTCGATCATGGTTAAAGAATACCTTTGTACCTACCTAATTTGTTTAATATCCAGTTTATGATCATTATTGATTTGATTTTTTGATTTTACTTTCATGTAATGATTTAAAATCAAGACTAGAGCCCGTTCTCCCTTTATTCCCAATATAATGTTTAAGTCACCCATCCATTTATTGGCCTTTCTCGGCGTAGCTTAACATAGGTGACGCTAAAACCGGTCTTAAATGATCGACTGAAGTGTTACCTAAAACTTTCTCGCTTTGAGTTCATAGGTCGTCGCGAAAAATTTCAAGATTAGAGCTCATTTGTGTGAGAAAATGTGAAAAAAAAAAATCCCAAACCAGTTTTTTTGGTTTTTTGGCTTTATGATTTTCTGGACAAAATTTGCACCACCATTTTCGTGATCCTGGTAAAAAGACCTTTAATTTGATATATAGGTCGACCAGGTTTGGATAACTCCTTCTATGGGGACAGACCGACCGACAGACCGACAGAC